>NC_056737.1:1348739051-1348901551 GCF_019279795.1 Protopterus annectens
GAGGAGTTGACTTCTGGTGTGGAACACTAGTCGCCCATGTTGGTAATGACCAGGTCCAATATGTTGTCACCTCTGGTAGGAGTGTTGACCAGTTGATCCAGGGTGTTTGAGTTTATAAATTCTAGGAAATGTTGGGCAAGGGAGTTAGTACTTGATTAGTTCCCTCAGTTAATGTTTGGTAGTTGAAAAAATATTATGGTGTTTGGTAGGACCTTTATGTTTCCCAGTGTTTCCAGAAATGCGGAATGGGGGTCCTGGGACATGGTGGGTGATCTCTAGCAAGCTACAATTTGAATTGCAGTTTTGCCCATTGTTAGTTGCACATGGATGATCTCTGAAGCATCGTGCTGTGCCACTAACCTGGAGGTGTGGGTATCCTTGATAAATATGGATACTCCCCCGCCTTTTGTATTTCGGTCCGGGTTCTGTGGCCGAAATGTATGGTATGAGTTGTAGCCTTGTAGTAGTGGGGTGCTCTCTGGAGCCTTAAACCAGGTTTCTGTTACAGCACATACATCGATTTTCTCCATAGTGAGGAGTGCCTCAAGTGCGTGCATTTTGAGGTTTAGACTTCTAGCAATGATTAGCATTAACCTCAGATTTTTGTTACTTGTGATATTTACGGCGGTGGGTTTCTCTTTTGAGCCTTGCCTAAAAAAGCCACCATGGGAGTGGCAAAAGCCTTGGCCAGTATTCAAAAGCCTAAAGCTGACAGGTGCAATCCGTCTCTAGCAAAGCAGTGTGGCTTGTTGAGCATGTCATCCTAGGCGGACAGACAGTGGATCCCCTTTGAATGACACCAGAAACGTAGCCAATTGTTGAAATTGATAATTTTTTCTTTATACCATTGTATCATTCTTGGTGAGGGCAGGATGCTACTCAGGGTCATACCGGCCTGGGCTACATGATCAGAGAGCTCTTCCATGTCTCTTTTCATGTAGTCCAGGGAGGTACAGCTCAGGTCTTTCACACCAGCATGGACAATGACAGAGTAGTATTTGTACTTGTTCTGGAGTGACCTGAGTACTTGCGTTATGTGGCGGTTCCTTGCATCTGACAGGCAGCTAACAGTAACCTTCTCCTTATTCAGCCTAGTGAGTGGGACGTCAGTGTGGCTGACTATAGAGTCACCTAATACTAGTATGTTGGGTATGTTATTTTGCCTTAAGGGCTGTGATTGTGTGGCATGCTGGTTTTGTGAAGTATGTGTTTCATGGTTTGTGTTGGGGGGGTGGAGGTTGCTTGGATGTCTGCTCTGGAGGTCTCTGTTGCTTTCGCAGATTTTTATTTAGAGTCTCCGAGTATGTTTTTGTGTATTTATGTGCGTTTTTTGCCGGTGCTGGCTTAATGGGTCTATGTGAGACTAGTGGTGTGATGCCAGTATTTCCCTTCTCCTCTTGACTGATTGATCCAGTGTTGGGTTGAGAGAGCTTTGCCTCCAGTTTGGCTGTATGATTGCATCTCTCGCATGTATTAGTGTTTGGGGGTAGGAGGAGTGGGTTGTCTGTGTGTACATGAGGCAGTTGAAACATTGCCTCAAAATGCCCATATTCACCAGTTGAACTGGAGAGTACACCTGAAACTGCCCTTTGGACATGCCTGGATAGGTACAGTGACCTGTTTTACTGAATTGCTGGTAAGGTTGAATAGAGAGCCTTGTCCTTCTGTACAGTACAGGGGGGTCTAGTGCTAGGGTTTATAAGTGCTTGCTATGAGTTTTGAGCAAGTGCCGGGCTGATAAATGAATGGCTTGAGTGCTTAAGTTGAAAGTTTGTCTAGTTCCAAGGGAAAAATTGAAGAGGAGACTTTGTGGAGCCGGGAATACTTATATCCTAGCTAAGCGGCACTGCCTAGCACACAAAACTCGGCAAATGCAATTTTTATAGCAGGGAAATGAAAAAGACAGAAATTAGCCCAAAATGGCCAATAAACTACTAATTTCTGGGCTGAAACCACTCCTCCAGGGACAGATAGGCTGCTCAAAGCTCCCCTCTCACACAGGTGAACAGAGAAACTTCCTTCTATCCAAGTAAGGTATGGGCAAACACAGAGATTTGTAACACAGCCTTGAATTCAAAACTAACCTGAAAACTGGACTATACTAGCTTAGAAAGGCAGGAAACAAGTATATATTTTCTTTTTTTTTTCAGAAAATAAAGCAGATACAATAAAAAAAAAACCACTTCAAAACACAGAAAAAATATGAGGCATTGCTAATCAGCCGTAATCTGGCCATCAATGAGTATGATGCCCCTTTGGCATGCATCAGTCCAGACATATGCAACAACTGAAACGCCCATAGAGATACCTTACTGAAAGGATACAAGGCCTAAGCAATATTACCTACATGGACCACCTCAAAGCCCTGTCACCATACTCAGTATCCTACAGACTGCTAAGAGGTAACCTGTGTCTGGCATGCAAGTCCATCCTCTGAACCAATATTTATTGTCCTACTACATATCAACAAGTCAAATGGTATCCAAAATATTTGCTATGGGGAACTAAACTTCTTCTGCAAGAATAGAATGGTTTAGACGAACAGCTATATCTCACAGAGGTTGCCAGTGTTCTGGAACAGACTCCCCATCCATTTAAAACAAAGCTCATCCCTTTCCATATTCAAGAACAACTTTGATGTATGGATGTGTAATAGGAAATTTATGCCAGGACTGCCCCTGTACTAGTAATAGACAAAGGCAGTTCCTAAATGTTTTATCTCATGCATGGGTCCCCTCAAATTATTTATGGTATGATCCCAGTTATTCTCACTAGGGTTAATGTACAATTATCAACCATGGGATGGGTAAGGCCAATCTAATACCAAATGGGATAGATTAATTTCAAGCACCAAAAAGGATATTGGCTAGATTTAAAATGGCCCACAAGGTCAGATATCCTAGTACTTACCTATGAATCTCGATCAGACATTACACTGTCTGGGGGATTCAGGGGGGCAGTGAGCAAGTCAACCAGGCAGCCATAAGAATGTTTTGTGCTCTTCCAGGCAACAAGATTTTTCGATTTTATAGTGTAATGATGCCCTAACTGGTAACGTGAGCACCTTTGGACATGCCTGGATAGGTACAGTGACCTGTTTTACTGAATTGCTGGTAAGGTTGAATAGAGAGCCTTGTACCCCCTTGTTTGTACCCCCTTGTTTGTGCAAGCATGCTCCCCCACGAGCTGACAAATGCTACAGTCACCAGCTTGGATGGCCATGCATAAGTCTTCCTGGCAATGGTTTCTTTAACATGACAGACTTCCACTACCCAGTCAAGACCCTGTTATCAGAACAGTGGCATAATCCAGGCAAGAATCACCATCTGCTCAGGATGGGTGTTTCCCATCTTCTCTGCCTGCAAGTTGAACTTGGGTCACCTTGGATGTAGTCATGCTTTATACCACTACTCTACCATTGCAGGCTAAGATGGATACAGTTTTATAGTTTAAGTGGAACATAATGAATCCATCTTCCAAAATGTTGTAGTATCAGTCTGGATACCAAAGATTATGATCTTATTTACAGAAAATTTTACACAGTTACTTTTGATGGAAATCCATGAGTGGTTACAATATGTATGCCTACCAAGCTGTATTGGGAAAATGGTTAAATCTGAACAGACAGAATGCACTGAATTTAAAAAAAAAAGTTTACTGAAACTGAATTGATGTAAAGACAAAAAAGCGGTAAGCCCATAAATGAACCTGAGGAAGTTCCCTCAAAAAGTTGATTAAAAGAGATGATGTAAAGTTAGCAAGAACATAACTTAGTACATTGCTTTATCACAAAACACTTTACAAAACAGATGAAACTCAATCAAGTTATTGAACAAAATCCAGGAAAAGACCGTTAAAGTGCATACTGAGAAAAATAAATTTCAACAAATGGGTGAAACACTTCTAAGACAACTTAAATATTAAAGAAAATAATTATGTGAGTAGGCAGTGAACTAATTTTATTTATTTATGTATTGTTACTTGGTTGTATCCTATTTTCTGTAGAGATTCAGGGAGAAAAGTTCTAAAATAATGTGAAGTGTAAACATAACTTGTAGCTCGCTCTCTGGTGTGACCTAAGTTTGAAAAGCAGCTTGAGTACCTGTATGCAGCTAGAAGGTGAGGATGGTGTGAGTGGTCATTGCTACCTTGCCATTCCTGGGAGTTGATGGTCACAGTAGGGTAACACTTAGTGGGAGAACAAGGTTCCTACCTCATGGAGTACTAGTCTATTAAGCCCTCACTATCACATGTAAGCTGTATGAACAGTGAACCAAGGGGGATTCAGCACTTAGAGGTACATGCCCCAAGAGAGGGCAACTACTGCGGAGCTCAGAAGAGCAACTGCATGGGGGGGAGGTCTTCCAAGGGAGAAAACAAGCCACCCCAGACAACCAGCAAGAAGGCCAGCTCCCTACCACAAATTTGCTGTGAGCAGATGAGCACTCGGGGGAGGGGGGATTCTTGGGCAGCAACAAAAGGGCCTCAGAACTTTTGCCTCTCCTGGGAATTCCAATTTCCCACAACTGCAGAACAAATGGGCTAATTTATTAAGTTAGACAAGCCATCTGACTCAATCTTGTGGTTGGGAGACAAAAAATAAATAAAATAAGTATATACAAAATTTAATAAATACACAAAGCACAGTACACTAAAAATTAAACTAAACATATATAAGTACACAGAGAGAGAGAAAAATGTAGCATGAATAAATAATGACATTAGATACAGCAGAAACTATGAAATGCACACTACGTAGAGCACAACAGTAAGCGATTTAAACTGAAAGAGGTAGAATAAAATAATGCAACCATAGCACACCTTGTATTCCAATGGATTGCTACACTTATCTGCAGAAAAGCAGATCCTGGGACTGCTACACTTATCTGCAGAAAAAAAAAGACCCAGGAATTCATAAGGTTTATCACCACCAATGTTGATTACATAATTTGGGACTGCCAATTAGCATAACAGTGATTGTAGCCAATTCAAAGATGGGGTAAAGCTGCTCCAAGAAATACCTCACTAGTGGAAAGTTTCCATGGCTCTGAAATGAACACTGCTATCAGTCCTGACCTCACTGTGTTCCCTTGCTAGCCCATCCATCATGGCTGCACAGGTGCATTCCAGTACACAAACAGGAAAAAGGAGACACGCTTACACTCACAGAACCACTCACTGTCTTACACACACACACACACACACACACACACACACACACACACACACACACACACACACACAGCTTTCCTATACTAACCTCCTATAGGGTGAACATCCAGAAATAAACATACACACAGCTGTATATGTATTCATGCAGCTGCATTTGTGCTTAAAGACACACACAGTTCCAGAGTACTTACCTGCAGTTGCCCTACAAGTTGCATGCCATGCACTTTTTCTTCCTCAATAAGTAACTTGGTAATGTGATTCTATAAATTGCTCTACCATGTTACTGTGGTGCTGATGCCACTTCCAGAAGAGAGCACATAGCTAATTAGCAACTACCATGACCTTCAGACTTCCAAATTTGCATTTAGCTTCCACAAGATTGCTGTCTGCACTATGGCTACTGCCAGAGACAACAAACCCTTAATAATTCATGAGATAGCATAATGTTTCAAAAGGGAAATAATGTTAAAGTGGGCTAACAATGCACTAGTGGTCAAAAGGTGGTTACAATTGTGCAAAAGGGGAGTGGCATGTATGTGATACAAGTTCACAGAAAATAACAGTTGCAAATAAAATCTGAAGAGCCTTCTCACCTAAGGTCCACTGCTATATAACTGATAAGATGAGACAAAACAAAAGCAGTCAGACCACCAAGCCCCTGTAATTCTTTAATAAAATCCAAGTATCACAAGATGAGCGCTTTCGAGTTAGAACCCTTCATCAGATAACATATACAATCTTAAAATCATATTTTTAAAAGCACAACCAACCAATCAACATCCAATAACAAAGGTAGGACTACACATTTGAGACAACCAAGCAGCTTTGTACCACCTATGCACCCAGTAATAGCTACATTTCTAAGGATTGGTGAGGATGAAATTAAGGTGTACTTGGATTGCAAGCATGGACGTACATATTTTAATTTAACCCTGCACAAAGGAAAGCCCTAATTTCACTTTATAATGATAGAATTATTATTATCCAACCTGCAATAAGGGAGGCCCAATGGGGGTAATGAACCACCATTTTTATTATGATAGGGTTATGAATCTATTTAAAGATAATCATACTTATTTGCAACTTTCTTCGTTAGGGGTAAAGATGCTGACTGGCAATGTGAAACAGGAGTTAACATTATTAAAAATACTGGCTTATTAACAGAGAAAATGTTTAAGTTCATATGGGTTGAACTATCATAGCATAGTCTGTTTTAGGCTACTTTAGATGGATAATTTCCTTTAAAATATTATGGACCCACAGGTTTATTTTACAACTATTTGAATTATGTAAGCAGATTTTATTAGTTGGTTTTAATTAAATTAATTAATTAATTAATTAATTAATTAATTAATTAATTAATTAATTAATAGTTATGGTTTATTTAAATGCTCATTGAGTTTTAACTGTGTTATTCTGATGATGTTTCTACTTCTGTGAACAGAAGACCTTAATAAATTGTAGTTTTTCCTTAATTTGGAGTGTATCATTGTCTGTCCAACTGCCAACACACGGGATCTACAGTTTGGTGAGACAGAGACCCGGATCAGTGTCCAACACACAAGGCAAGTGTATCAAATGAGACCAGAGGAAGAGGAACCACACCTGTTAAGGCCAGAAGAGGGCAATCAGAATCACCATGATCTCCTATGCAGAGCTTTCTGTAGGAATTTTGGGATCAGAAGAGTACAAGGAAATGCATAGAGGAGACCTAGGAGGGGCAGACATGTGTTACAGTATCTCTTGGTGACTCCCCCCTCTGATGGGATCAAGGCAAAGAACCTGCTGCATTTGGAGTTGATTGGAGAGAGAAAAAGTTTGCAGCATGGTTGACCCCACTTTCAAAAAAATGTTTCATAACTGTTGGATTGACAGACCACTGTTGAATTGACCAGCCCAACCTATCCACCATGATGCTGGACTTCCCTGGTATGTGCATTCCAATCAGAAAGCAGTTATAAGATACTGCCCAATAACACACTCTCATAGCTTCTTGACACTAGGATAGAACTGTGTTCCCCCCTTGGTTGTTAATGCATCAGACTGAGATGCTGTCAGCCTGCCTGTCTGAATAAAATCATCCTAAAGCCATCTTGAAAGGCCTGCAATCTTACATGGACTGCCCTCATCTCTAAGTAACTGATGTGAAACCTGGCCTCGGACAGAGACCACATGCCTTGGACCACACTTCCCACATAATGCCCCTACCCCCCAGTTGAGAAGCATCTGTGGTCATAGTAGACCTGGAGAGGTGAGGAGCCAAAGGTTGGCCCTGAGGAACCTTGGGAGATTGAATCCACTACTTCATGTGAGTCCTGCAAATGTCTGTCAAACGAACCTGAAAACTCATAGGTTGAAGCTCGATGGGACTTTGAACTGTCAGTGTCCATTGAAGAAATGACAAGTAATATCTTGAAGTCCTCTTTCTTTTTGGCACTAAAAATTATTTTGAGTAAGTTCTGAATCCCTGTTGGTTTGGTGGACCTCCTGGATGACTTGTTTGTCTAGCAGCTTTTTAATTTCTATAGCCACTGCCTTTCTTTGTAAGGGTGGAACATTGGGAATTTTCTTTTGTGATGAGGGCAGACAAATAAAGAAAATGGAACAGCCTCTAATTATGACTGTAACTATTCTGACATCTTCAGTGATGGATGTCCAGTCTTATCGGTGCAGAGATAAGCACCGCCCCCAACTGCCTCCACAGTGCAACAGTCGGGCAACCATTCAAGAGCATTACAAAAGCCTTTAAAGAAGGGATCCTTGAAACTTTGGTTTTGCTGATTCCTATGCCTCAAGGGCAATTTACACCATTAGAATTACCCCCTACCATGGGGTAGTCTATCTCCAGAACTGATGGAGAAAATCCCTTGAAAGCTTCTTGCCCCCATTTTGTCTTCTAAAAAAATGCCTTGGGGGTGGAAAACTGTATTCCTACATCAGGAAGCAATTTTCCAACCTGTTGACATCTGAAGAGTGTGTCTTTATCCTTGTGTCCAAAGTGAATTGAACCATCATAAGGGGCATTAACAAAGGACATCTTGAATGGCTCAGCAAAGTCACACAATTCCATTCAAGCATGTCACCTTATGGTAAAGCCTGCACCTGTGGGCTCTCTAACGGCCCTCAGCTGCACTGGATTATCAGATGCATAGAGGCACTCGATAGGGCAAGTCCATTGTTTTCTTATCCTCTGTTGACATGGACCTAGAGAGAGAGAGAGAGAGAGATTTATTTGAAGAGCTGTTTTTGTCAAATCTCTCTGAAACCTTGTAATATGTGGCAAATAATTTAGCAACTTTAAGGCAAAGGTATCTGAAGCACAGACTCACTTCCCAAAACTATCCAAAGCCCTAGGCTCTCGGGTAAAGGGATGGACAGATGAGATCTCCTCTGTGAGCTCTGTTTTGGTGGCTGCCTGGCACAGTGTCTAGCATTGGGCATTTGCTGGAATACTGCCTATCTTTTGGAGTGACAAGGTATTTAACAGGCTATTTGGGTATAGGTTCAGCCACATCTGGTTCTTTCCATACCCACCAAGAGATCAAGTCCATCTCATCAACAGTAGGGACCACCCAAGCAAAAGCTGAGCCACATCTAAAAGCATCAAGAAACACCCTTTCCTGTTGGGAGGGGGCTTTGTTAGACCAACTTTCTTTCTGTCTCAACAGCTCCAGGATATCCCTGAATGAGATGTCCTCAAGTGATCATCTGGAATATCCCTCCCCTTCATCAAAATCAGTCTTCTCTACAGGACTGCTTAGGGGAATCAATGTGCCTGCTCTTACATGAATGTTTCTGAAAAAACTCAGCACTGGAATGCTCCAGACAGGATACAGAAAAGTGATGGATGTCCTGCATGTGGAACCTCTCAAGGCTAAAAGAACCAGCTGTCCTGATGGGATGGATTGTGAAGGATCAGGACCCAGGGTTTTCAGCTGTGAGGTTGGTACAGCAGAGAGGAAGTCAAGTCTGATACCCCACACTGGAAAGAGCTCTCTTGACTGTCTTGAAAGCAGAAGCCAAAGGGAAAACCCCCGAACAATCCCGATAGGAGCTGAGACCTCCACATCTGAATGACACCACTCTGATGCAGACACTGGAGCCCCAAAAGGAAGGGATGGCTTTGACATTTTTGGAGTGGATCCCCTGCCCCTGGAGCCAGTGCTGAAGCTTTGGCATTGAAATCCATCAGGATCTGATGACCTCAGAACTGGTGGGATTGGAGAAGTCGCCAGAATAGAATAATGACCACATCCTATGATCTGATGCAGGCATCTCTTGAGAAAATCTTGGCTCCATACACCCTAAAGACGGTGGGTGGATCAGGGTAGCAGCAACCACAGCAAGGGTCAAAGCCCATAGGTCCAATGGGAGCTGGGAGAACCCCCAGCTAAATTTGAGTCCTGAGGAACTTCCACATCATTCTACCCATATCCACTTCTGTCAGGCTTCTGGTAAAACTAACATACCTTAGGAAGGAAGAGGTAGACTGGGGTCTTGATTATCTTTGTGCTGGTCTCTCTTGGAAGAAAGTGGAATGCAGCCTGCGAGGGACTGGCCCCAGTAAAACCTTTGGCTCTGGTAAAGGTGGGATTCTAAACTGTACTGGCTTCAGATCTGAAGGAGGAGTACAATCCAATGATCTGGACTTTTTTGAAGTCAGAGCCAAATGCGATCGTGACAAAGGGGAGCAGTCAGGGAAGTGCTTCCTTATCTCCTTGTCATTGTTCCAAGGCTTGTCACTCTTCTCTTCTCTCCTCTAGATCTGTTTAAGGACTTATTTATTTACTGCATTTGTTTACTGGGAAGGTCCACTGGGCCTAAGTGAGCCAATTTTCAGTGGAGGCCCGGGGGAAAAGTGCCACATTTCTTACTGGATGGGGAGGCTTCAGAAAAAGAAATAGCAGAATTTGTTAATTCTCCCACAGAAGGGTGGGAAGAGAAATCCCTTCAATTCCAGCTTGTTTCTATGTTCAATAATAGTCCTGTGGCCAAAGGCTATAAAAATGGAGCAATCCTCATCTAAGGGCAGCGCTCAAGCAATAAACATATTACTGGTGTCATCCGAATTAAGAAGTTTGTGGATGCAAGACATACATTTCCTAAAGGCTTATTAGACACTATTTATTCAACTAAAAAAATAAAGAGCAAGTACAACAGTGAAGTTTTTTGTTTTGTTTTAAACTGGAAATACCAACAATGGTAAACTCAGCATCACAATACGAACTGTGAATATGCGAGGTATTGTCAGCTATGTCAAGAAAAGTAGGGCAGTGGATGCGTAACATATACCAGTACAGCTAGCTGGAATGTAGTGAACAATTATGTGTTATTTGAATATCAAACTGATTTGTGCAGATGCTTGTGTTGAAAATGGATTTGTAAAACTGCTTGTGTTAAAAATGTGCCAGCAGTGGGTCCTGACTGTATTGTAACTGGAAAAAAAAAAAAAATATATATATATATATATATATATATATATATATATATATATATATATAAAAATATATATGTTAACAGACAATACTAGAAGAGAAGAGGTTAAACTCAACTCCAGCTAACTTTGGAAAATAGTAAGAAATTAAATTGCTGGGCCTAGGCCATACAGATGTTATCTCACAGTTCTGAATGAAGTCAGACACACGATTGTCTGTAAGAAGCATGGTTTGTTGGTCTCTGTAGGAGTAGAAGTTTGTAATTGTTTTATGACTCCCAGAAGCTGCACCAGATCTGAGCAATGCACTTGTGTGTGTATTACTGACATGTAGGTGCTAATTTCTGGCAGTTTCTAGCAATGGGGGAGTTGTATGGGAACCAGAAGTCAAATGACCAGATGTATGTGATGTCATTATGCACAGAAATAATGTTTTAATATTAAGTAGTACAGAAGTCTCAGGGCAGTCTGTTTCCTGGAATCTGACATAGAAGGATCCCTCACCTACTTCACCTTGCCTTGCTCTATTTACTAAGCAGGAGCAGTAATTCTCTAGATAGGTCAGGAAAATATAGCAAGAACAGTTAAGTACTGTTTTTCTGTAATGGAATCTTTCCAGCTGTGTTATTTTTAATATTTCCTGTGATTTAAACTCTGGTGTTGACCGTAAACAGATATTTCATATTTTCATGTTCTTTTATTATTTATTATTAAATATATTTAAACTTTTCATTGTGGCTTGTCCTTTACAGAATATTTTAATATTTGTGAGTACTTATACCTATTGGTGACACCGTGGCCATTCCTGAAGCTTGGCTGTTTGGTCAACATTACCCTATGTATTAATATTAATTTCACTCAGTATAATTGGGTACACTTGCAAGAGCCTTAGGTAGCTGGCTTTGTAGTGTCTGGTAGCTGTGATAACTACCTTATAGTCTGGGCAAAAGGGGGCACAGTGGGTAAATCTATGCCAGGCTTTCCCAGGTGTGTGTGTGTGTGTGTGTGTGTGTGTGTGTGTGTGTGTGTGAAAATCAAATATCACAGTGCATGTCAGCTACTTGGGGCAAAGGACATGTAGTGCTGGTTTCACAGACAGGCTACTGGAGAACTTGGCTTGGACACTCAGTTGAGGACTTAACCCTATACCTGTGTTAGTGGGGAGCCTTACTGGGGCTCTGGAGGGAGACAGATATAAAGAAATCCAGACCCCGGGCTAACTGCGTGCTCTTAAGGGAAATTGTGCTTGATGCAGAGAGGTCTGCACATGGAAATACTGAGTGTATCCATTTGTATTCCAGGTAAACTTCCCTCTCCAGTGTCAGTGGTGAGGATTCAGGCTCCTTGATTACTGGCTCAGAGTAGGAAAGTCACATATTGATAAGCAATGGTGTGGATATTAATTGAACTTCTGTAGCCTGTAGGCAGTTGTCACTAAAGGTGTGTCCTCTCAGCAGCCACAAGGTACACATTCAAAGTTTCATTTCACAACAGTTTTACTTATTTACTTATTTATTTTGTTAGTTTAGTTTAGTCAGGGAAAGCTGGCAAAGATGTCAGCAGATCAATATGGCAAGCTGACAAAGAACCAGTTGGCCAAGCTGTGCAAAGCCAAAGGACTGGTGTATGCCAGCCTGACTAAAGAGGAATTGACTTCATCCTTAGTCACAGCTCAGACCAGCAACCAGGAGGATAACCAGTCTGGTGACAGAAATTTGCAGAGCTCAGAAACAGGGCAGTTCACCTTTTCCTCAGAAGATTTACAAATCCGTCTGGAGTTAGACAGACTTGAACTGGAGCCCAAACATTTGGAAATAGAATCAGCAGAGAACGGCATTTGGAGGCTGAAGAAAATGAGAGAGTGCAGCATTTGGAGGCTGAAGAAAATGAGAAACAGCGTTAACATGAGAGAGAGATGATGACTCTTCACCATGGTCATGGAGGTAATAGGGAAGGGAATAACCAAACCCCCAGAAGCAACAAAGGTCAGTAAATTTCTTCCACAATTTGCAGAGGGTGACAATTTTGATAGTTTTATTCGTATATTTGAAAGAGAATGTAAACAGTATAATGTTGACCAAGGGCTCTGGGTATGGTTCCTGTCCCCCTTACTCCATGGTAAAGCTGTAACTGCTGTACTGAAATGTCTGATACTGACTGTTTAAAATACAAAAAAAGTAAAGAAATGTTTACTTGAATGTTTTAAGTCAACATCTGAAGCTTACAGAAAAAAAGCTTCATGAGCATAGACACAAGGCACATGAAATAGTGTGTGATTATATTACTGAGTTAAACACTTACTTTCATAGGTGGTGAGTGGGTGTCAGGTCACCACTTTTAAAGGGCTGGCAGACCTTTTGGTGAGGGATCAAACCCTTAGCATTTTCCTGAGGACATGAGAATCTGGTTGGAAAACATAGCTTAGGAAAAAGGGGGATCATTACTTGGCAAGCAGGGCATCACTGCAAAGGAAAGGGATACCCAGTGCTGCACAGGGATATAAGGAAACCAATGATAGGTAGCCCAAACCAGCCCAAGAAAGTCTGCCAGTAACAGGGGAAGGCACTAGTTGAGGTGCGTTGCTAGGAAAAAGAAGTTATGTTCATAACATAACGTTCCATCTGTGTTGTCAATCTTCATTCATTCTTGATGAATGGGACTTGGTTCCGATCCTCAGAACTAGCTCGGCCATTATATAGCTCGCGCCAGCCAAAAAAACTCTTGAGCTAAGACTCTATCCGCAATGCTTCTCTCTCCCTATTACCTCAGATTGAGATTGCAGCTAAGTACAGAAATATAACATACGCCATGTCTAAGGTGAAACCTAAAAGCTCCCAGAACAAGTGTCCAAACCTCCAGAAGTCCACAGAATGGGGCAGGATGGTGGGATGCCAATAATGAATGAAGATCGACAACACAAATAGAACGTTACGGTAAGAACATAACTTCTTTATCTGATGTTGTCAATCTTCATTCATTCTTGATGAATGGGACAGAGTCCCCAGCTACTTTAGGTCCTGGGTGGCCCTATGGAAGGATAATCCTGAGCACCATAGAGACAAAAGATGTTCTTCCCCTGGAGACAATATCCAATTTGTAATGAGTGATAAAGGTATGGGGAGTAGCCCATGTTGCGGCTGCCCATATTTCTTCCATGGATGCCTTGGAATGGAAAACAGTTGTGAATATAGCTCTGATGGAATGCGCTTTAACAGGCACAGGCTACTTGCGGTTACTATGGTTGCAAATGAGTGTAAAACAATCCCTAAGCCTTTCGAGACAGGTTTACCCAAAGCTGAACTTGAAAAGGACACAAACAATTGATCCAATTTTCTAGACTGTTTGGTTCTGTCAAGAGAGAAACATAACTGTCTGTGAACATCCAATAAATGCAAGCAATATTCATCTTTATTTGAAAAACTGGGAAAGAAGGCAGGCAAATCAATAGTCTGATTAATATTAGATTCTGAGACCACCTTAGGTAGAAAAGAAGGGTTGGTTCTCAGCGGAACCCTGTCCATGTGAAAGATCATATAAGGATGCTTCTCACATAATGCTTGCAATTCAGAGACTCTCCTGGCAGAAGTGACGGCCACCAGAAAAAGAGTTTTCCATGACAGCAACTTGAGATCGCAAGCAGCTGCTGGATCAAAGAGCTGGAGAACTAAAGATTGTAGTACTAGGGTCAAATCCCATTGAGCTATAGGACCTTAAATGGTGGCTTCAGATGAAGGGCGCCTTTAAGAAAAACTGCATAAACGGTGAGAAATTATGTCATGATTGTCAAACCCATTGTGGAAATTGGAAATGACTGCTAATTGGACCTTGATGGTGGAAGCTGAAGCTCCTTGATCAAAAAGTGAAGCTAGGAATTCCAAGACAAATTGAAAATCTCTTCCATTTCCTAAGATAGATTTGCCTGGCGGACAGTTTATGAGAAGCCAGAAGGATTTTTTTGTACTGAGGTGGGTAATCTGTTCTACCTGGAAATGAATGGAATTGGAGATACCAAGCCATCGGCTTGAAACTGTGAAAGTTGGGATGCACCAATCCCTGCAGGCAAGAGAGCAAATCTGGAAATAGGTCTAGAATCCAAGGACGGTGAATCAGGTGAGGCCAAAGTAAGGAAAACCAGACTTGACAGGGCCAAAAGGGGTGCAATGAGGATCACCTTGGATCTCAACCTTTGGGTTTTCTTCAAGAACAGGGGAATGAGAGGGAATGGCATAGAGTAGACCCAGGGACCAATTGAGGAGGAGTCCATCTCCTGGGGATTTCCCCTGCAGGGGAATTAAGGCAAATAGCTGCTGCATTTGTTGTTTATTACGGAGGCGAAGAGTTCACAGCAATGACAAATTTTCATTATCTTGCGATTGAGAGACCACTCATGAGGCAGGAGGATGCATCTGCTCAGTTTGTCTGCTATCACATTGGAGTTTCCCGGGATATGCACTGGGATATGCATTGCTATTAGAAAGCGGTTGGAAGAGATTGTCCATTGTCATATCCTGAAAACTTCCAGCACAGGGGATAAGGTCTGGTTCCACCCTGTTTCTTGATGTAACAGACTATGGACTTGCTGTCTGACTGAATTGCAATCATCCCAGAAGAAAGAACAGACTGAAAGGCTTGCAACACTAGAAGCACTGCCCACAATACCAGGACACCGATGTGCAGAGTGTCCTCTTGTGGGGAGCAAGTGCCTTGAACTGTTCTTCCCAGATAATGACCCCCCCCCCACCCGATCTGGGAAGCGTCCGTGGTCACTATTGCCATGGGTGGAGAGGGAGTGTCAGTTGGCTCCATAGATTTTCCTCTGACTTCATCCACCAGGATAGATCCTGGTTGCCGTGGCTTGTTAGCAAAACTGGATAAGACACTGGGTGCATCAGTATCGACCACTGCATAGCTAAGGGCCATTAAAGCAGTCTCATGTGAAACCTTGCCAGGGGCACTAAGGTTATGGTTGTTGCCATGGATCCCAGGACTTGGAAGATGAGAAGACCAGGTTACTTTGTTTTTTGATATGATGAAATGTACTTGTATCCTTATATTCTGTAGTCTGTGTAGAGGGAAAGAGACTACACAAGCGATTGTATTGAGGCATGCTCCTATAAATTCTATATCTTGTGTTGGAGTCAACTGTGACTTCTCTTTATTGATGATAAAGCCTAAGGAGTGGAAAAGATGCAATATGAAGTCTGTGGCTTGAAGCAGTAGATGCCTGGTGGGAGAGGTGACGAGCCAATAGTCTAGGTATAGAAACACTCAGAATCAGAGTAGCATTAAGTGAGCTGTTACCGCTGCCATGCATTTGATGAACACCCTGGGGCTGTGGTGAGACTGAAAGGCAGCACTTTGAACTGAAAATCATTGGCTCCCAGACAGAAGTGGAGAAACCTTCTGGAGCATTTTTTGTCTTTATGTCGTAATACATGTTGTGAAGGTCTATAGAGCACATCCAATCATTTTCCTCTAGAAAGGGAAGAACAGACTGAACAGTGACCACCCAGAATTTTGTTTGCTGAACGAACTTGTTCAGAAGGCTGAGATTCAAAATTGATCTCCAGTCCCCTTGTCTTTTTTGGCACTAAAAAGAATCTTGAGTAAAATCCAGATCCTCTTTGGTCAGGTGGGACTTCCTGGATGACTCTTTTTCCAGCAGTTTTTGAACCTCTACTGCTGCTTGGTCCCTCTGATTGGGTGGAACATCGGGAACTCTCTTTGGGAAGTTTGGAAAGCGAGTAAAGGGAATGTGGTAACTTCTGGTGATAATTCTCTGCACCCAAGTATCCTAAGTTATCAATAGCCAAGCTGACTGCTTCCAGAGGTAAGCAATCGGGTCTTCATTCAGGAGTGCTGGTAGGGCTGTATGGAGATGGAGTCCGTGGAGCCCTGATTTTGCGGGCCACCTCTGCCATGGGGAGGGTGTCTTCCATTAGAACTCCCACCTCTGCCCTGAGGGGAGTATTCATCACGTGTGCCCTGAAAAGGCCCTTGGGACTTCTTGAACCACATTTTCCCACTCCTCTGATTCCTAGAGTGGGATCTTTGAGGAGTAGAAAAATTAATGCCCACGGCAGAAAGGATCTTTCCATCTTTTTCACACCTGGCTAGTGTGTCTCTGACTTTGGGGCCAAACAAGGAAGATCCATCAATAAGAGCATTGACAAAGGAAGACTTGAAAGATTCCATGAAGTCACACAAACGTATCCGGGCATAGTGCCTTATGGCAATGCCTGAACCCGCTGCCATGGCTGTACCCTCGGCTGCATGAGTGATTAGCTACATGGACAAGTTTGATATATACTCCAGGGTGGCAAGATGAGAGGCAGCCTCATCTCATACCTTGTCAGACACATCTCTAGCGTGAGTATCCAAAAGCTCCTTTATCAGAGCCCTTTGAAGTCTAATGAAGTGTGCCATGAAATTCAAGGACCTAAGACAGAAGGTCGATGATGCATAGACCTGCTTCCCAAGCCTATCCATTGTCCGAGACTCTCGATTAGGAGGGTGTTCTGGCCAGGTTACTAAATTCTGTGGTTAATACAGTATTAGAGATGACACAAGAGACCAAGGCTCAAACTTCAGCAATTTTATTGTTAGCTTTTAACAATTAAGGTCTGTAACAAAAAAAGCAATTGACTAGTCAATATGCAAAAAATAAAAAAACCTATCACATTAATATGCAAAACCTAACCTATGACCTATCACATTAACAATTATAAAAACTGTTAAATCATGTACTTATGCAAAACCTAACCTATGACCTATCACATTAACAATTATAAAACTGTTAAATCATGTACTTACAAGCATATGCAAAAGAAAATCATCTTTGCCACTGATAGGGGGACTCCAAACCTATTCAGTACAGCTATCTGTTCAGTCAAGACAGGGCCGACACTGGCAGGCAATGCTGTATGCTCAGTTCAGGCTCTTGCTTCAATCAAATCCGGATGATGATGAGTTCCAATCTATTATCAACCTCTGAGCCTTTTATAGGTTTGAGCATGCCATAGGGTCAATAGGTTCAATTGATTACACCTAGGCCATTAGGTAATCATTCAGCTGATGATATTTAGATCACCAGTTTATTCATGAGCTAATGAACTGTTTTTAAAACATTACAAATCATTTCCTGAGTTGTCAACAAGCCCCGTAATGTCTAGTTTTATACATTACTTCCTCCTTTCAGAAGGCCGTTTGCCCACACACCTGTGGTATAGTTCCTCTTTGAAATCCCCCTCTGTCTGGTAAACAACTTTTAAACTGGCAAACAACTCCAAGGGTTAACTAAAGTTCAGTTATACCAGCATCAGTGTGCAAGGCTTGCCTTTAAAGCATAATTCTTTTAGGTTTCATGTATGTATATAACATCAAGCAGCATATCATGTATTTATTCAATTAACAGCATATCAATCTAACATCAAGCACACCTACAAACACACAGCAGTTCAATGGCTTAGGGCATCAAAGATCAGGTAAACTGTGTGGATCCGTCACAGGCCACCCCTTGCACTAAGCAATGATCGCTGTGTGCTTCTAATAATGTGCAAAATTGACAGCATTTTATTGTATTTTTTCATGACCTTACAATAAATGCAGTAGGAAATTAAGCAGAACAACACTGAAACTATTGTGGTCAGCAATAAAGGGTGTAAAAGCAAGTTAAACCAGGCAGAAGCCTTTGGTGACCACATAAAAATATCATACCAATGTGAAACAGACATGTCTTGAATTTTGTTTGCAATTTGAAGAATGGTACCTTTGTCTTTAATCATTTTAATTACAGTTTGATGCGCATCATGTAAAGTCTTATTCAGCAGGAGCAGTACAGCTTGCCCTTCCTGCTTAATTTGTTTAAAGTCCGGGTGGACTAGAGATGGCCATCTAAAAGTGTGCAATGGTTCTATGCTAGCATTTAATGTGATGTCCATCCATCTAGTCAATCTGATCAATTCCCAGTACAAAAATCAATGATTGCATGTACATTACTTTTACAATGTGCTCCACTGTCTGTGATTGTTCCATCACTCCAAGCCAGCTTACAGGAGGATACTACACAAGCTGTGGTATCACTGAGTTGATAAATGTCTGTCCCATTCACTCAGAGTATTGTCTCGTAACCACCCCTGGATTGGGTAGTCTACTTTCACTGTCACCGTCTGTTGTTTGGTCAGCCCCTCTACATGAATCAAGGCAGTATATACAGCCAGTACATGCTGTTCGAGAGGGCTGTATCTAGTCTGTGCTCCGGTCAGGGATTTAGACCAAAATCCCAGTGGTCTTTTCTTTCCCACATCATTCTTTTGCCACAATCCCCAGGACATGACATTATTAGCAACAGTCACTTCCAAAATAAAAGGTTGCTGTGGGTCTATTGGACCCAGTCCCACACTTTGTTGCAAGGCTTTTTTCGCTTCCTCGAAGGCCATCTGCTGTTTAGGACCCCACTGAAAGTCACATTTTTTCTAGTCACATAATGAATAGGTCGTAAAACTTGCCCAAGGTGTGGTACAAATGCTCTCCAAAAGCCCATTGCTCCCAGAAAGGCTTGTGCCTGCTGTTTTGTTTTTGGGACCGCAATCTTTTGGATACTTTCTAAGGCCGATGCAGGTATTTCTCTTTTTGCTCCATTCCATATCATACCCAGGAATTTTACTGATGTTCCCTGCTGTGTTTTATCCTCATTTATTGCCCACCCTCGGCTCTGAAGGTGTTTGATCACTGTTTTCAATGCAATGTCCACATCCGGCTTTTCTCCTGTAATCAGGACGTCATCAATGTAATGGAATACAGTCACTTTATTTAACTGCAACTTAGCCAGATCTCTGGCCACCAGCCCATGGCAAAGGGTTGGGCTGTGTAGATATCCTTGTGGAAGTACCTGGAAGGTATATTGCCTCCCCTCCCAGGTAAATGCAAATTGAGCCCTACTCTCTTCTGCTATAGGTATGGAGAAGAAAGCATTTGCTAAGTCCAAAACTGCATGGTACGGCCCAGCAGAAGAAGAAAGTCTCTCTACAATGGTAACAATGTCCGGCACTGCTGCAGTTAAAGGTGGAGCCACCTTATTCAAGCCCCGATAATCTACCGTCATACGCCAGGAACCATCAGGTTTTTTGACAGGCCACACTGGGCTATTAAATGGGCTCACAGTTGGTTCGAGTATGCCAACACGAAGTAATTCCTGGATTGTTTCAGTAATTTCTGAATGGCCCCCTGGAACACGATATTGTTTGATGTTGGCCACCACTTTTGGTGTGGGAATATGCAAAGGTTCCCACTTGGCATCACCTCGAACAACAGCCTTGACTGCATTGACTGTACAGTGCCGTACTCCAAATCTAAATGGCCCTACTGTAGTTTCTAAGGTCCTACCCTTTAGAACATCTATTCCTAAAATGTGTTCTGGTACAGGAGCTATCACTGCTACAATGGCACTAGGAATACCATCCCCAAAGGCTATCCTTACTTTGGTTTTGACACCTATCGTCTTTGCCCCCCCATATCCATCAATCTCCACAGACTGTCCACGGAATTTACGGGGGTTGCCTGCAAAAATAGTTATTTCTGATCCAGTATCTACTAAAGCCATTACGTGTTGTGGTCCCCCCCTCCAAAAATGGTAAGAGGCACGTAGGCCGGTCCCCAGGTGTAATGGCTCTAACTGTGCCTCTAGCTACTGGGGACCCGCCTTCTAGTCAATTTGCTTCCATTTTTTCCATTGGGGTTCTCCACCCCTTCTCTCCCCAATCTCTTTCATCAGTAAACTCTCCCCTCTGCCATTGTGCTAGCTCCTCATCAGTGGGGATGTCAGGATACAACTGATTCCACCCTTTCTTCCCTTCAGTGGTACTTCTGTTTGGGCTTTTGCAGGGGTTTGTTTTCCTGAAAGATCTGATTCTCTTCCTTTCTGCTTCTGTTTCCATTTTTTGTATATTTCTTCTGTAGTTATTCCATCTATTTCTGCAGCTTCTACCCCCCATCTTAGCAAATCTAGAAACATCTGTCTCCTTGTTACTTTTTCACTACCCGTGCTTTTTAACTTGTCTGTATTTGCCTTTCTGGCTTTCCTCTGCTCTTTCTCTTCTACCAGCTCTGCCAGCTGGTTTAAAGTAGACATTACATCCCATATCGGTTGGCCAATACACCCTGCCAAGGCAGCCATAAGCTGCCCTTTCCACCATTGTGGGGCATTTTTAATTAACTTATTCCTCATATTACCAGTAAAGATTTGTCCATCTGGCCCTTTTGGAATATGCAACTCCCCATTTATCATTTCTAATGAGTAAATAGTTGCTAACATGGCCATTTCCCTTAGCTGCTGGATTGCTTCAGCTATCGTTTTCCAGGATTTGCACTCCTCTGCTACTGCTGTAGCATCCGGCCAAGTGGCCCGAAAGGCTGAGGCTAACCATACCACCAATGTATTGATGTGGGGATCTTTATGGTCACAATTGTTCACTATCTGCTTCTGCCGGGGGTGAAATACTAAACAGGCACACTGGTGCATCTCTTCATCACTCAGTGACACCGCCTCTCCCCCTGTATCCCAGACCCGAAGAAACCAAGCCAAGAGGGACTCCTGTATTGCTTCAAAGAACAGCCATCCAGCTGCTCCCACTCCCTCTTTCACCTTCTTTTCCTTATCCTCCAATTTTAAACCTGATAAGGCCTTTGCCAGCTCCTCAGGGTCTACTGGGTTTACTGGTGAGGACTTTGAGGAAGGTGGAGGTGAAACCTGACTCAATGCCTTAGCAAGGGGGTCCCATTTTCCAAACAATGCTGGAAAGTCAACATTTGCCCCTCCCTTACTTTTGGCATCTACAGATTGTTTCTTATTTAACCCTACACCTAGGTGCTTAAATGGAAAAAACATTGGCTGTTGTGACATATCTACTGAAAACCACAGATCCTGCCGACTACGCCAGCTGTTCTGGCCAGGTTACTAAATTCTGTGGTTAATACAGTATTAGAGATGACACAAGAGACCAAGGCTCAAACTTCAGCAATTTTATTGTTAGCTTTTAACAATTAAGGTCTGTAACAAAAAAAGCAATTGACTAGTCAATATGCAAAAAATAAAAAAACCTATCACATTAATATGCAAAACCTAACCTATGACCTATCACATTAACAATTATAAAAACTGTTAAATCATGTACTTATGCAAAACCTAACCTATGACCTATCACATTAACAATTATAAAACTGTTAAATCATGTACTTACAAGCATATGCAAAAAGAAAATCATCTTTGCCACTGATAGGGGGACTCCAAACCTATTCAGTACAGCTATCTGTTCAGTCAAGACAGGGCCGACACTGGCAGGCAATGCTGTATGCTCAGTTCAGGCTCTTGCTTCAATCAAATCCGGATGATGATGAGTTCCAATCTATTACCAACCTCTGAGCCTTTTATAGGTTTGAGCATGCCATAGGGTCAATAGGTTCAATTGATTACACCTAGGCCATTAGGTAATCATTCAGCTGATGATATTTAGATCACCAGTTTATTCATGAGCTAATGAACTGTTTTTAAAACATTACAAATCATTTCCTGAGTTGTCAACAAGCCCCGTAATGTCTAGTTTTATACATTACTTCCTCCTTTCAGAAGGCCGTTTGCCCACACACCTGTGGTATAGTTCCTCTTTGAAATCCCCCTCTGTCTGGTAAACAACTTTTAAACTGGCAAACAACTCCAAGGGTTAACTAAAGTTCAGTTATACCAGCATCAGTGTGCAAGGCTTGCCTTTAAAGCATAATTCTTTTAGGTTTCATGTATGTATATAACATCAAGCAGCATATCATGTATTTATTCAATTAACAGCATATCAATCTAACATCAAGCACACCTACAAACACACAGCAGTTCAATGGCTTAGGGCATCAAAGATCAGGTAAACTGTGTGGATCCGTCACAGAGGGTAGACAGTGGAACTCTACTCAGCAAGTTCCTTTCTGGTGGCCACCACCACCACCATTATGGCATCTACTGCTAAACCCTTTCCCCAGTGTGGCTGATCTTCTGGAGCAGATAAAATTTTGTCTGGCCTCTGGGAAATCAGCTCCATGGAATCAGGAGTCTTCCATGCCCACTGGCCGATTAGCTTAATAAGTTCATCAGTGGGTGGGGTCACCCAGGAAGTAGATGGGCGAGCATTGAAAACCTGCAAGAACACAGACTCCTCTGAGGATAGGTTTGTGGTCTACCAATCACCCCTCTGTTTTAAGATTTCCAGGATGTCTCCAAATGAGACATCTTCAGGGGGTGACCAGGGGAACTCTCCCCTTCATCTTAGCCTGTGTCTTCTGTGAAAGATTCTTCCATAGTATCTAAATGCTTCCTGTTGCAAGTCTTCTTACGGGGTGTTTCCTCAGTGTGGATCTCTGAGGAAGACTCCAAAGAAGACGGGCCCTGAAGAGGGATATCTTGCAGTTTTGGTGTCCTCTGTCCTGACGTGAGAGAGAGTTGTGGTCCAGAAGGTGCAAATATGTGACACTCCAATGTAGATGGGGCCAGCTGAGAGCCCACTGAGACTAAAGATCTTTCCATGATCTGAAAGGCAGGGCCACTGGAAGAGGGATGGGAGCCCAGAACCGAAAAAGACAGCCTCAGAACTGGGGCCACACCCTACCCCAAAGGACCCCCCCCCCCAAAACAGGAACCAAGGAAAAGTCTGAAACTGTCAGGGTATCAAGAGTCAAGGATGACCCCTAGAAAACATCAGGTACCGTGTACTGGGGGCCTCCAAACTTACAGCCAAACTCTAGCCAGAGAGTCTATCGGTTCTGAGGGAACCAAAGATGTCAGAGCCAATCCAGGCACCAAAGTAGGGGCTACTTTTGGTTCCATAACAGCTGAAACCAGGATAATCAAAGTGCTGGGCTCCAAACCTGGTTGAGGAGGTCAGAGAAGGAAATTCAGGAGGAGTGCTAGGAGAGAAGACCTCAGCTCCAGGTGGGAAGGAGGGCTGAGTGGGTGCAGGAAGATCCCTGGCCAGCAAAAGCTGATTCACTAATCTCACCATGTCTATCTCGGAAATACTTCTGGTAGACTGAACTGACATCCCAGAGGGAGACTCCAGCCTATCCAAGAAGGGAATGGGAAGATTACCCAGAAGGGGGTCTTTAGAAAGGGAGTACCTTATTCTGGGAGGTACTAAAGTTTCATGCTTAGGCACCATATGCCGCAGAGCAGATGGGGAAGTCAGAACCAAGTGGGAGATCAAAAATGCCGGTATCAACAAAACTGTCTGTGCTGAAGTTTTCAAAGTTGGAGCTGACAAAGTGTGCACCGAGGTTTTCAAAGTTGGAGTCAATAAAACTGTTGATGCTGAGGGTGTCATAGTTGGTGCCAAAGTTGTCAAAGTCGGTGAAGAAGCTGTCAGTACTGAGGGGGCAATAATTGTTGGTGCTGAAGCTTGTTTAACAATTAGTTTAGTAATCTTACTCTTCGGTTCTGTGGAGAATGATGGAACTGGGGACTTGTGCCTTTTTGAGTCCGGTTCCGATGGACAGCCTGGCACCAAATGATTTTTCTTTTTATGCTCAGTTTTGATGGAAAATTCTGGTTTAGACTTGGCTTTATTGAAGGAGGATTTTAATCCTTTCAGAATCAATGTATTCTGACATTCTGCCAATGTTCTAGAACTAAGGCCTTCGCAGAGCTTACAATTAGTTTCCAAATAGGGTGCACCCAAGCAATATACACATGAAAGATGCCCATCTGAATTTGGCATCTTTCTTCCTCAATCCTGGGACTGTTTTAAGCCCAACATGCCTTTTGGATTTTCTGCCATTTAAAAGAAGAAAACTCACACACCACACACACACTGAGGAAGAGAGAAGGCGGCTACGAACAATGGTAGTGAGAAATACCAAAATGGTAAAGGAGGGAAATACCAGCAGTGGTACAGGAGAAAATAACCTAAAAGGTAAAAGAGAGTGGACAATTACCAACAATGGCAATATAAATTACCGTTAGGTAAGAAGGGTAGATAACTAATATACACACACTAAAAATAACCCTAGTGAAAAAGGAAACTACTACATAATTAAAGCACTTAGCTGGAGAGTATCAGCTAACTCGTCTTGTTATCAGAGCGGCAAATGAGATCTGAGGTAACAGAGACAGGGGTACTATGGGTAGAGGTCTTAGCTCAAGAGTTTTTTTGGCTGCCATGAGCTGTATAAAGGCCGAGCCGGTTCCGAGGATCGGAACAGAGTCCCATTCATCAAGAATGAATGAAGACTGACAACATCAGATAAAGGGTTAAATGTTTTAAATGTAACCAGTAGAGCCATGTATCATACAGATGTCCCTGGAGGCAAGGCGGGGAACAAAAGATGAGGGAGCCAGCAAGTGGGAATAACAGCATGCCAGTGGTAAATTGTCTGGAGACAACAGGGGTACCAAACTACCCAAGAGGTTATATTCTATCTTAGTGGATGGAAAATAGGCCACTGCTAAGACAGACATAGCCTCTGACATAACCACTGTGAAGCCTGTGGTCGTTAAGGAGGAACAGTACCTCCTTTGCCAGTCCACTCCAGTCAGAGCTTTAGGAAGGACCCCATTTCAATTGCCTTTGGCCAGGGTTCACCTTGGCTGGGAGGGTGGAAAAGGAAGCAAGCAAGAAGGTGTGTTTGAGGATATCCCTGCAGGGAATGATTTTAATAATGCAGTACCTTGTGGGCATGCAGGTGCATTCAGTCAAGCTTGGAGAAAGGCATGTGGGTCTTGTAGCCTGGGGGGACCCAGACAGACACCACATGTGAGGCCAGGGTTGGTGAGATGGCTAGTTTAGGGAGGGAGATACCCTGCAGCAGTGAGCCTGAAGGTGAGCCACAGCTGCTGGTAGGTACTGATGTTCCCTTGGACACAGTGACTGCAAGGGCAGAGGGACAGAGTGAATGCAAAGGCAGAGGTGAGTGGTAGTACCCAGGCTGACAATGAGGCATCTCTGTCAGAGGATACCAGACTTACTGTGGAAGGGGAGTTGGGAAGAGTCACAAAAGTGGAGCTGACACAAGCAAAGCTCTCAGATCCTACAGTGAGAGGCTTGAGGGAGGTAGCTAGGAAGGCACCTGATTCTCAAGGAAAAGGGAGTCTGTATACTGGAGCAAAGGGTTACTGTACAGAGAATGGACCCCTGACGAAGGGCTAGAGGGTGAGGTAATAGAACAATTGGTAGTGCCTACAGCCTACTGTCTGTCACTTCTAGCTATAGCCCATGGTATGTAAACCTCAGAAAATGGGTAGACTGGTTAACATGCTGAATAAATTCATCAATCTGTTTCCACCCCACAAGATGAAGATGCCATCCAAAAACCAAAGGTAAAATAAAATGTGGTCTTTAAAGCAGGAACCAAAATTACTTTTCCCGTGTTAACATGCATCTGGAGCATTTCTCCCAGGGCCTCCGCTGAAAACTGGCTTGTTCCAAGTCGAACCTTCCCAGTAAACAAATGTTAAATAAATAAATATAAACATTACTAGATTTGCGAACATGGGGGCACATGCTGCCCCCATCGCTACACATTTGTTTGCTTGAATATCCCTTTTTCAAACAAAATATAGTTGTTTTCCAGTACTATCTCCACGCATTCTATTATTAACTTGATCTTTTGTTTGTCTAAAAAAATCAAAGCTAAACAATGCTTCATTAAACGTTTCAAGACCCTCCTCTTGCGGAATGCTGGAGAATACATTTATCACACCTATAGTCAAAAACTGACCTCACTGTTATAATAATCAGGTTTAATCGTTCCTAAAAATGATGGAACTGGGGACTTGTGTCTTTTTGAGTCCTTAACTATATTGGTATCCACCACCAAAAGGGGTTTTAGACATTTATCAACATACAAGGCAAAAAGATGGGTTTTTGCCCCTGGCTGCTACTATCAGTCTCATAGGAGGGTTAATTAAATTGTTATGTAATTTAGCAATACAAAAAAAGGTTGGTATCTTGGGGTTACAGTTTTTTTAAGAATTTATAGGTACCAAAATCCATGCATTGTTGTAACATTTCATCTTCCAAAAACTGGTCAGTTTTATAAGAATGATTTACCTCATTTATAGATGCTGGAACACAGATGTCATTATTTAGTAATATTTTCAACATTTCTTCTATGTACCTAGACTTATGATATATTACCACTCCCTCGCCTTTGTCAGGTTTCATGATACAAAGAGAATTATTCCTTTTAATTTCCTGTAAAGTTATATATATTCATCCCCGGTCAAATTTAGTTTTTTAGGTATCATATCCCCCTTTGCAAACTCATGATAAAGTGCATTCTCACAGGCATTGGAGAATATGTGTACAGTGGGGTGGGGAATTTGCAGTGCCAAACTCTTTTTCTTTAAATGAAGGAAATTTTAATATTTAAAATGGTCTGGCTTCTCCCCACCTTCATTGTGACTACTTTTAATGTTGAATAGCAAAATTTACCTTTCTAATAAACAACCTGAACTCAATGAGGGTATCAGTGAGGTTATACTGGGGGGTAGGAACAAAGGTAATCCTCTCTCGAAAATAGAAAAATACTTATCTGTAATTCAAATGTCACTATATTTATAAATAGTGAAATTATTCTTTTTTAGAACTTCTGGATATGTTCTACTTCAAACGGTGCGCTCCCTACTTAATTCCATTTCCATCGGCCCCTGTATCCTCCCCTCCCCCTCATGTTGTTCTGCCCTCTCATGTGACCCCCCCCCCTCCCCAGGAATGGTCCTGAAAGCCAGTCTGTTCTTCTTAGAGAGAATAAGCTCTGTTGGCCAACCTCTCCGATCTCTGGAGTGCGCGTGTGTGTGTGTGTGTGTGTGTGTGTGTGTGTGTGCGGGGGGGGGGGGGCACTTTAAAGATGGAATATTTGGAGCCTCACATCAAATTTAATTTCTGGAAATATCCAAATGGTGGGGGGAATGGTGATTAGATACATTGGGTATAATATGATTCCCTGAAACCTGAACTTTACCAAAGGAATACACTTTGTGCTGGTTATTACTAGGTAACGAAAAAGCTTTCCTGCCTCATAATCAAGTTTGTCCCCAGCTAACTTCTTATTTTTCCTCATTTTTATTTTATTACTCATTTGGCCATCTGCTAATCTAACTGTCCAAATTAACAGTACCTTGTTGATTGTCCAGTCAAGTAGCACAAACATTAATGCTTGGACTAGCAGGATATGGTCGACTCTCACTCCTCAAATGTTTTTAAATGATTTTAAGTGTTTTACATGTTTCATAAGTTTTTTTATGTGGTTTAAATGTTTCTGAACAACTGTGTTTTAAGTATTTACCTTTGGTTCTATGATGATTATTTATGTCAGAAAGGTTTATATTTGACTATATTGGAACATGCTGCTAAGATTAGAGCCTATCTCATTAACTTATTGTTAGCAATTTAAGGTTAGGTATAAAAGAAGCACCATTTCTGTTTGGCAGGTATTTTCTGATAAAGTCTTTGCCCATGATGAAAAACTAATTTCACATGGTATTCAGCTTAAAATAAACTTATTTTGATCCTATTGGACTGGTGCTCTTCCTTTCTGGAGTTGAGCTTTGCTTTACTGGATTTATTGTAGTTTTGAAATAACTACTACCCAACAGCAGGTAACCCAACTCTAAAAGAAAGAACTGGTGAGAAGGCGCAAAAGGCACAAGCCAAATGGAAGAAAACAATTTGCACCGACTAGAATTTGCAGGTAAGGGAAAGGTTATCAAGAAAACAAGGAATAGTAGTCTCTGAAAGCAAAATAATAACAACCTTCCAAAATAGTACTGAAATACCACAATTCTTCTACTTTTTCTACTTTCAGCTTTTCCAGGTTAGGGGTCGCCACGGCGGATAACCTGTCCGCTCAGGATTGACAGTGGAGTTTTACAGTGTTGAGTTGCCAGCCCGGCGCCCAACCTTCCACAGAAAGCACACACACACACACACACACACACACACACACACACACACACACACACACACACACTCACACCTAGGGCCAATTTAAAGTGTCCAATCCACCTACAGCATGTCTTTGGAATGTGGGAGGAAACCAGAGCACCCGGAGGAAACCCACGCAACCACAGGGAGGACATGCAGACTCCGCACAGAAGGCACCCCAGCCGAGGATCAAACCGGAGAACCTCTTGCTGTGAGGTAGCAACGCTAACCACTGCACCACCGCAGCCGCCCTTACTGAAATACCACAATAATAGTGTGAAAAAGACAGAACTTAGCTGAGGCAAGCCTGAGCAGCATGGACCATGCCTGTTCACTACAAGTGGCAAACGAGTTCTGAGTTAATCTTGGAGACAGGAGGGGATTATGGGTAAGTTGAATTGTCTGAAATGAGGATACTGAAGTCTAAAAGCGGCGAAAGTTGGATCTGAGAACAGATTAGTATTTGTTAATCAGTTTTATCTATACTGCCAGAAATGGTGAGGAAAGCCTAATTTACAAGATGCAGAAAAATGGACATGGCAGCTAGCGTTTAAACAGCAATCTCACAGACTCAAATGACTTTAACCTCGTGCAATCCCTGGACAGGCAAGCATCTGAACAAATAGGCAAGACTGGATAAAATAGGGTCTAGTAAATCTGTATGTTATGACTTCTTGGCAAAGGTTAAAGATACGTTAAAACAGCACAGAAAGGTCAAACTACTGTTAAGGTAGTGGTCTATGAAAACCAAAATAAAATGAGTTCTATACTTCTACATTACTTCTAGTTAGTTTTCTCAAACAGGGCTTCTGTTATCAGTGTTATCAGATCTGGAAAAATCAAAAAAAAAAAAAAAGTAGGAAAAGAAGTGCCAACATGAATTTTACTCTCTGGTTTTAAACAAGTACACTGTGGTAGTGTCCCATCTACTATCATCTTCCACTGACTAATGAAACAGAGTTACCATATCTATAAATCGAAGGGATGAGAGCCTCAACCAACTATTTTGTGCCACTATTTCACCTCTTAAACCACTTTTTCAAATTATGTTCAGCACTTCCCCATTATAGTGTCCTGTACTTCAACACAATGTATGACATACAAAACTCTCCCATCAAGTCAACATTTGTCCTTAGTTGCTGTTACTTTTCTTCCGACCCCATTAACTTTTATTTGCAAAAATTTTTATTTGTTATAATAAACTGTCTTCTACTGGATACACCCTATAAAAGTGGCTGGCTCAATGCATGTTATTCATCTAGATGGAAAATTAACTATTAATATTAAACTGATAAAAACATTGAACTTAGAAACAAAGACTGGAATTAAATTATGAGAAAAATGAACTAATGCTATTTGTATTCACAAATGTGTTTCATTTACTTATTTAACTATCTAAGAATATCCCAATCTTGGCCTCTAGGTCATGAGAACTAGCCATCTGTTTAACATCACAGACTAACTTAGACTTGAGCTTTATTTTATTTTTGCTCCTGCCAAATGGTGTTAATGATCTGTGCAGATGGGATACACTCAAATGTAATCTTGCATGACAAGAGTTCAGCATCTTCTTGCCAAGTGTTTAATTTGTTTTCATTTTAAAACCAAAGCCCACAGTTTTGAGCTTTCAAGAGACCGAAGCAGACAAAGAGAAGGCTGGAAAGCCTTGTCATCTAGCCTGTCATTAGACTGCTTAATTTAACTGTTCTAAAGAACACTGTAGGGAGCTGTTACTCATCCCTGCATTTGCTGAAGGTCATTTTGCTGAATAAAATACATGTTTAAAAAGGATCCATATCAGCTAAAGCAAACCGGCAAAATATGTCTCTTAATTCCCAACCTTCTCTCTATTTATATCTATATATCTTCACACACAGACACACTAGATATTAAGATATGTATTCATTTGCTAACCAGGTATGTACACTGGTCTAAAGAATGCTTTAGTGTGAAACAGGCTAGAAGGCATATAAGAAATACAGTTTTATACAATAAGGTGAAATTCAAATAAATAAATAATTACAGTACAAGCACAACACTCTAACAAGCATAGATAGAGATTTACATGCAAATATAAATATTCGATTCTTGGCTGGAGCACCTTGTGTGTGGAGTCTGCATGTCCTCCCCACGGTCGAGTGACGTTAACGACATGCAGGTAGGTGCGAGCGTGAATGGGAATGCCTTCGTTGAAGGTTGGGCGAAGGGGTGGCAACTCGGCACTGTAAAAATCCACTGCCAATCATGAGTGGACCGGAGTTCCATTGTGGCGACCCCTAACCGAGAAAAGCTGAAAGTCATATATAATACACACATATATATATATATATATATATATATATATACACACACACACACACACACACACACACACACACACACACACAGAGAAAGAAATACAAATATAGTAGCTTGCAAAATATTACAGTAACTGAAATATTAAAGTGGTGTCAGGGAAATAACACCAAGCATGATGCAAGTGAAGAAAAATTCAGTTAACACACATTTTCTTTTGTCATGAAACAACAATTCTAAACTCAGCAGCAGAGACAGTACATAGTTCCAAAGATAAGCTGCAGCAACTGGGATTCTCCAGAATACAGAAGGGTAGAATAATGCAGATTTGATAAATATACAGAGTATTTATTCCTGCATGGCATCAAATCACAAGCACAGCATGTCCACACTAAATTTCTGTACTATTAGTACTGACTTTATGGGCAAATGCACACTGCTGCTAATGTCATTACTACTGTCTGGAGACTGATGTGATGACAGTGGGTGAAGCAATTTAACAAGTTTGACGGGACATGCAGGGTGGCAGATACTGGAATCTTAGCAAGATCTGAAAATGTTACTATTTTTATACAGACTACTTTAATCTCGATAATAGCTGGATTGCCAAAAGGTCGTCTTTCATGGGTTCATAGGTAAGTGCAAGGCTAGCCTCTCTTGTCAGCCATTTTAAGTCTAGCTAATTTACCTTTCAAAGGTGAGAATCAAACCCTGTACATTGCTACTGTGATTTAAACAACTTAATCATTATGCCAAGCCCAACTTTACAGACTGCTAAATAAAATGTAGCCCCTCAAAGGCACATTCAAAATCTGAAATTTCACAGCCATTCTTATGTTAATCTCACCCAAGCATGAGTCAAGATGACAACTGCTGTTTCTCCTTATTCTATACTTTATGCCTGCTAAATCACAGCAGCACTTTACAGTGAAAGCACTTGAATTTTCAGCTGCTTTGGCAACTGATATATCGCTTTCTTCTCATCTGAAATTGGTGTCTTGTCAATATTAGTCTGACTTTGTGCCAGAGCTATGTTCTGATGTGACAATATAAATGCAAAGTAATTAGCTATAAAGTCAAATAAACCAAGCAGAAACTTTGCAGTGTGGAGGGCATGAAGTTCACTCCTTTAAATATGTTATGCACCTAGTTCACTAATAAAATCAAACTTTAAAATGGGTCTATATTATAAGACCGAACATTCACAACAGCGACACAAACGCCGAGCTCCTAAAATAGAGAAGGACGTAAACATCAAAATCTGGAATGCCAAATGTATTTCCGTGGCCAGCAGGATGATCGTGGGGAAGAGGAAATATATCCTTTTCCCCACTGTAGTACGATCACGGAGTTGGTATATTTAAGTAGGAGGGGTGGGGGGGCACAGCCCCCAACATGGGGGAGGTGCAATGTGTTTAATGAAGTTTGTTTTTGTAGGTTTTTCTTAACTGTATGACGCTGTTGTTGGAAATGCGTTCGGCGTTCCAGATTTCGATGTTTACATCCTTCGCTATTTTAGGAGTTCGGCATTTATGTGTCACTGTTTAGGTGTTCGCAGTTGTGAACGTTCGGTCTTATAATAAAGACCCCTTTAAAATACATAGTACAAAATAATAAAATAGTAGGTAGTCCACAGCTGAGTTAAAAATGGAATATCCAACTCAACTGTGGACTACCCTCCATTTTATTATTTTGTAGCACGTACTTTAAATTTCAAATTTTATTAGTGAACTAGAAGCACAACATATTTCAAGAAGTGAACTTCACACCCTCCACACTGCGCATACTGGGTTTTCGGAGACTATGAGGGATAACATGGATTTTTCTTTTTGCTGCAAAGTCAAATACATACTTGTTTTGCCAACTACTATAGAAGGCAGAATCATCACAAAACTGCATCTCATTGAGCTGAGGCAGCCAGAGACTGAAAGTGAAAGATTGAAGCAATGGATTATTGCTGAAACGGGATCGGGACCAAGTTTCTTTTTTAACTAGACCACACATGCAACTTATCTAGCATGCAGAAGGGTAATTATTTTTAAGCACCTCATTAAATCATCACTTAAGACATAGGCAAACAAATATTCACAAAAAGGAAAACAAGCCATATTAAATGTTTTCCATTTACAAACACACATTTTCTTTGCTTATAACTATCAGCCCCACATTACATACACTGCTGAATTCCTGCCTTTCATTAAACCTCACTCCTCCTGAACATTATTAATGCGTGTACTGTTCCCACAATTTCCATTTATTTCTATGTAATTTGCTCCTTCCCTTACCTAAAGACCCCCCTCCAGTTCTTTTAAATTTTCAGTACTTCAAATACAGTTGGTTTAGGCTTTAATTCTGTTGGCTGCACAGAAAATAATTACTAGAAAATAGCAATTAAACTTAATATGGCCTTACTATGTCTATGCAATTCAGATCCTGTGACCAAGCCCAAAAAATAAGTTCTTTAGTTGCAGCCATTTGTTCATCAAATATTTGTGACAGTGTAGTCTGTTGGGAATTTTTTCAAATCTGCAAAGTAATTACATTCCCAAAACACATGTTAATAGTTACCTCTTTCATCTCCATCACTTTATCAGCATTTGCTATCTGTCTGAGGAAAATTTCTTTGAAGTCTGCTTGGGGTATAAAAATATTTATGCAAACACTTCCAAACAAAGATCCTAAACCTTCTGGACTTTGTTGCATACTTGGGAGCCATACACGTGTCCTCCCATTGTTTTCTTGTAAATCACTTTTCCAGTCTCTCTTCACAATCTTTTCTAACTTCTTCTGATTCATATAGCTGTCATGCAATATTTTATATACCCTACTAATTTTTAGCTTTTAACAGCAGCTTCTGTTCTAGATTCAGCTAAGAGCTCAACCAAAGCAAATCTTCCACTTAAGATTCTGCAATCCCTTTCTCTTTGCCTAAACTCTTGTATCAACCCCTTGTAGTGAAGGCAGTCTCAGGCCTGTATTCCAAATGTCTTCTTGACCTCATACCAATCTATTACCTTTCCCTCACTAGTTATTTCTTCCCAATACCTTAGTTCCTTTGTCAGTTGTCTCCAGTAAATTCCAACCCCCTCTTGCTTATTTTCTGTATCCCTACTTGCTGTCACCCTTATTGGCAAAATCTCATTTCCCAATTTTCATGTTAGCTTACATCTTAGAACACCTTTTTGCTACTTTATGAATATAATATTTTGTAATGTTATTGCTCTCCTTAAGGATCTGCATCCAAAATGCATAACCCACATGTAAACTAAAGGGACAAAAACATTTTCACTGCTTGTATCTTACTATCTATATCAATAAACACATACTCCAGTTGATAGTTTTTGTATCATCTTCCGTTTATCCTCTTCCCACATATTCATTGCTGCCATAACAGAAGCCTTTTTAATCCATACTCCTAAATATTTCAAGTTATCATGTCCCCATATATATGAGTATTGCTGAACCAATTTGCATGCAGGTACATAATTTGAGGCTATAGCCTTTGTTTTATCTTAATTCATTTTACAACCTGAAAAGATATGAAACTGTCTGAACATATTCCACAACAATGGAATGTCCTTTTCTGGATTTATCCGGTACAAAATATCATCACCTGCAAATAAAGCCAACTTTTCTTGATTATCATACCAATTATATCCTTGCACTTCTGGGTACTTTATTTTCTTTGCCAATGGGTCTACATATAAATCAAATAAATGGGAAAGAGACCCCCCCCCCCCGCCTGGTTCCTCTGTTCAAACACAACTTACCAGAAATGAACTCTCCCACTTTAATTCTTGCCTCCCATCCTTCATATATCCTGCTAATTAACATTATGGTTATCAAGGAAAGCAAATGCTTCCATTAACCTACTCGTAAAATCCCAGATCACTCTTGAATGCTTTCTCTGCATCAAGACCCACTAATAACAAAAGTGTTTTCTTACATTCTACTTCAGTCTGGATCATCATTGTTCTATTAATTATGTCAATTGTTTACCTCTCCTCCACAAAACCACACTGATCAATACCTATCAATTTTAGCAGCACCTCTGTCATTCTTTTAGTTGGCATAATCATGGCTTAAAATTGAAATACGTCTACAAGAAGCTGGGTCATTACCACCCTTATGTAATATAACCACAAAAGCTTTCTTCCAAGATGTTGGTACTTCCCCACCTTTTAAAATATTGTTAAATAAAATCTTACAAATCTTCATCACTTTTTTCCCTTCTAACTTCCAAACTTCAGAAAGAATACCATCTGTTCCTACAGAGTTTCCTGAAGACTGATTATACATCACCATTTTATCGCATCTCCTTCTAGCTTAAATATTAATTGTTGAACCTCATCTACCTCTAATCCTGGCATAAAGTCTTCCATAAATGTTTGCATTTGTGCGCTTTCTTTAATGCCACATTTCTCTGCTTTATGCAACTTTTCATGCAATTTCTGAAATATCTCTAATACCTCTATAGGATCTCTGGTTCTTTTCTTGTTACAGACTCCCTGTGTTTGGTGACAACCCTTTCTACTTTCCAAGAAAAAATGTGAATTGTGGAAAAATACATACAAGGGAGGAATGAGGTCTAAAAGGCAGCAGGACCTAAATGAGCTATGTAATGCTTAACTGAACAAGATTGGGTAGATTATAAGTGATGTATAGTGTCTGCAACTGGGAGTGTGTGAGTATGGTTTGTGATGTTCAATGCTTGCAACTAGAATTGTGTTGGTGTGATTTGCTTTCATTTATATAAATATATGATTACCTACATAGTAAGGGGTGGTTTAATAAAGATGCTTTGTTTCTCATTTAAAAAAGCAGCAGGTACTGAATAATTTGTGCAATATTGCTTAGGTTATATGATATATAGCAATATATGTGAAGTATAATGTTTGTTATATTAATGTAGTTTGATTACGTTTACATGAATGTAAATTTGCCTGTCACAAGTAATAATTCAATAAAGATGTTTGAAAAAAAAACTTTCTACTTTCTGTAGTCTAAGTCACTGTGCTAAGAGATTTTGAGCACTGGAGCTAGCATTCAAAATAGTTTCTAAACTCATTCATAGCATTACCGGTAATCCTTATTTTTTTCTTTAGCACTCTGCATTTATACTTCCTTGTTATGCGAGATTCTCCTTATTTTACTATACTTTAACCTTTGTCAATCCCTTTTGTCAGCCCCTCTAATTCCTATTACTTTTTAACCATATCTCTTTTATTTTTACCCTGTGTTTAAACTCAATTTTCATTTTACCCCACAAACTGGCACATAGCCTTCCTAGCAGCGTAAATATTTAAATGCATTTACAAGAACAGTGTATAATTTAGTTTCATTTAAAGACAGCCAATGCACTTGAGGCTAAATGCTAATGTTTTCTGAATGCATATATGCTGTTTTTCACATCTAGGAGGGGGACAGAGATAAAAAAGAAAAGACTACAATCAGTGTAAGTAGGAGGACAAGCTTAATTTTAAATTAGGTAATGTCTGTGCGTGCAGTTGTCAGTTTGTGACAATTGTTCTTATCAGGACGACTAAACTTCATTATTTGAAATTGCACACAGTTTAACTTATGGAGGGTTGCTTTTTGGTTGAGGGTTTTCATTAAAACAAAAAGTCTTGAAAAATGTGATACAGATTCAAATGGAGATGACATGAAACAAATGTATACAAGACAAAACTGCCAAACAGTAGTGTGTGCATGTAAAAATGATGGAAATAGACATTTAAAAAAGCTGTCATGTATAACAGCTGGGAATAATAACTTTTTTTCCTAACAGCTATGACATCCATTTTATTTTGAAGTGTAAATTACCTCACAAGTATAGACAAACAGGTAGGAATAATGAATTATATTAAGAAATGCAGAGTGCAAATAGTAATGCTTAAGGAGACACATTTCGAAAGAAATGAGCATGGAAATGTGATAAAGAAAGGATTTCAAGATGGAAATTCAGCAGGCTTTCAAGAACAAAGGAAAAGGGGAGTTATTATACTAATTGCTAAAGAAGCTCTAATAGTGACAGAAGAGGGGAAAAAAGATAATGGCAGGTTTGTGACAGTTAATGGCTATCGGGGAGGAAGGAGAAGGATTATATTGGCATGCATTTATATTCCACCTAAAACTGCTATTATGGAGCCTAAGAAAGCTTTAGGAGAAATAATCTGCTGTCGGCAAGGAATATTATTTATAAGTGCAGAATAAAACTCGATTTGCAACAGTGAGAATGCACCTGGGGTACCTAGAATGGAAAATATAACAAAAGAGGACCGATCACTGAAGACATCTATGAAAATAGTATGGAAAACGTGAATTCAGTAGAAGGAACTCTGAGAGAATTTGCATATTATTTCTGAAGGTAAAATAACTTGGCTAGACTAGACAAATTATGTTTCGCAGGAACATGTGCATTTAAATGAAAGCTTTGACATACATCAAATAAATATTTCAGATAATGTACCGATAATTACTAAGAAATGCAAGATAATGAAGTAAAAATGAGACACTGCTGCTTTCCCACCTACCTGTTACAGAGAGACAAATTTAAGGAATGGGTAGTGAAAATCATTCGAGAGTTGTTAGGGAAGACAGAAATTTCTTCAGAAGTTATAGTTAATGAGTGGGATAAAATGAAAGTGGAGTTTAAAAATAGGGTACAACTAAACGAAAAAGAGATATAGCTAAGAAGTAACAGAAATTAACAGAGGCTGATAAAGGTTAAAGCACAGCAGAATAAGAGGAATCTCACAGAACTAGAGCAGGTGCAACTGCAGAGTACTAAAAGAGAAAATAATGGAGCATCTGGATATATGCATGAGATTATAATGACTGTGGTTAAGTAGCTGTTTTTGATAATAACTCCAGAGCACAAAATGTCTAGCACAATGTCTTAAACAACAGAAAATAGAAATTGTTGTTAGCAAACTTAGCCTATAACAAGAAAAATAACCAGTGATCCTATATAGGTATTACAGATATTTTGAAATGTTATGAAAATTTGTATAAAGCAGAGAAATGTGGAAATCAAGAAAGAGCAGAAATGGAAATATTTATGGAAGACTTAAGTATGCCAAGGTTAGAAGTAGATGAGCCTCAACAAGTAGCAGTTAAGGCAGGAGGAGGAGAGAGAAAAACTGTGACATATAATAAATCAGCAGGAAACTCTCCAGAAATATATGGTATTCCTGTAGACGTTTTGAAAATAGTACAGAAAACAGTGATAAAGACCTGGAAGGATTTCTTTTTAATAGCATTTTAAAAGGAGCGGAAGCACCAATATCATGGAAGAAAGCTGTGATGGCTGTAATGCTTACAGCTGATAAACAGCAATCAGACCCAGCTTCATATAGACCCATTTCAATTTTAAATCATGTTTATAAAGTATTTATGTCTATAATAGCTCAAAGAATGATAACAGTGTTGCCAAAACTGACAGATATGGATCAATGTAGTTTTGTGGAGGGAAGGCAAACATTTCACATTAACAGAGCAATGACGATCCAGACGGAAGCAGAATGAAAGAAAATATCGCAGTGGTTAGTGGGTCTTGAAGCAGAGAAAGCATTCAACAGAGTAAGCTGGGATTTTGTAAGATGGGCAATGAAAACATCTCCTTTCCTTGAGATAATAATATGGTTAATTAGGAGACCATATGAGGGATCAGAAAAAAAGAAATAAAGTGGGAAGGTTCCTCTCTGATAAGTTATTTGCTTTACATTTAGAGAGATTGGTAAAGAAAAATAAGGGACTCAGAAATTCAAGGATATAACTGGTATGGTAATCAAGAAAAGTTGGCTTTATTTGCAGATGATATTATTTTGTACCTGTTAATACTGGAAAATGACATCTTAGTGCTGTGGAACATTTTGAGACAGTTTGAAGTCTTTTTTGGGATATAAAATTAATGAAGATAAAACAGAGGCTATAGATGTAAATTATGTACCCACACATGAATTGGATCAGCAGTACCCATATTTATGGGGGGGGGGGGGCACAATAAAATGAGGTATTTAAAAGTAAGGATTAAAAAGGCTTATGTTGTGAAGCTAAAGATATGTAGGAAGAGACTAAACAAAAGATTAAACAAAAACTAAGAAACTGGAAGCTTTTGTTTTTGGATATAGATAGTAAGATACAAGCAGTGAACATGTTTTAGTCCCTTCAGTTTTATATATAGGTTAGGCATACATTTATCAACCAAAGGAGAAGTTTTAGACAATAATTAATAAAGAGATTGACTAATTTTTCTGGGAGGGGAAGAAGGAAAGGGTCAAGTGGAATAAGTTGAGCCTTCCAACAGAACAAGGTGGTTCAGGATTACCTGATTTGAAGGGATATTTTAGAGCTACACAACTAAGACTCATATATATAACACAAGCCAAAAGCTACAATTCAAAGTTGAAAGGGATGATGACAACAAAGGGAAATTCAGGAAATAAGGAGAGTATGGAAATGTGGATGCAGATCCTTAAGAAGAACAATTACAACCATATGGAGCATTTGACAGTATTCCACATTCATTGATACGAGTGCTTAGAAATGTATAAGATACACCCCCTACACTGATTGATTACATTACAGTGACCATGAAACAGTGGCAGACGACGTTGTAATTAAGCCATGATAAAGGACAAATTATTATCCCAGGGATAAAAATTCAAAAGGGGATATTCCAGGGTGACTCCCTGTCACCACTGCTATTCTGTCTTGCCCTTAACCCATTAAGCTATCTACTTAACAGAATAGGCTAAGGCTATAATTTGGCTCCTAGAAAACAATAAAGTGTAAGGACTTCCCATCTTCTCATTGTCGATTTAAAACTGTACAGCTCATCAGATGAGGAACTGAAAGCACAACTGCAAGTAGTCAAAACTTTTTCAGATGCTATAAGAATGTCATTTGGTCTTGATAAATGTGCAAAAGCAACCTTTAAAGCAGGAAAGCTGTAGCAGCAAAAAAACAAGAAGTTATGTACTCACCATAACGTTCGATGTATGTAGTCCATCTCGCCTCACATTCTTACCCATGGGTTCGACTCGGCCACACTCTAGCTCGAAGTCTTCAATTGGCTCGTGGCTAAGAGGTATCCCATGCTGCAATGCGCCTATTCCCCCAGATCTTGTTTGCAGTGAGCTCACATCCACACACACACACACACACACAAACATGTTGAGAGGAAGAACCAACTTAACATATCAAGAAGGAGTGCTGAAAACAGTGACTCTACCTCTAGGTCCTCCAGGAGGGGTAGGTGGGTGGGTTAGTAAGAATGTGAGGTGAGATGGACTATATACATCGAACGTTATGGTGAACTTCTTGATGTTATGTAGTCCAATCTCGCCTACATTCTTACCCGTGGGACAGCGTCCCTAGCACCTAGACCTTGGGCGACTCACTGGAAAATACTCCTGAGCACTGTGGAACCAAATGAGGATCTGCCCCTTGATACCAGATCCAATATGTAATTACTAATAAAGGTGTGAGGAGATGTCCAAGTAGCTTCAGCACAAATATCATCCATAGACATCCTAGCCTGAAAGGCAGTAGAAGTAGAAACCGAATGCGTAGAGTGAGCCTTTACCTTAAAGGGTAATTCCTTTCCATTTGAAGAATAGATGAAGGAAATGCAGCTGGAAATCCATCTGGACATAGTTACTTTGGAAACTGAAGTCCCTAATCTGTTGTCTGAAAATGAGACAAAGAGATGATCAGCTTTCCTAAAATCTTTTGTTCTATGTAAATAGAAACGTAATTGTCTGTGGACATCTAGCTGATGAAACTTAAATTCTGCCTTGTTAGAGAATTCAGGGAAAAACAGGCAACTCAATAGACTGGTTGAAATTGATCACTGAAGCAACCTTAGACATAAAGGAAGGATTAGGTCTTAGCAAAACCCTATCCTTGTGAAATATCAAGTAAGGGGGCTGGACTGATAAAGCTTGGAGTTCAAAGACCCGCCTAGCCGAAGTGATGTCTATCAAAAAGAGTGTCTTCCAAGACAAAAATTTAATGTCACAGGTTGCTGCTGGCTCAAAAGGAGGCAAAATAAGCTGCTGTAGCACAGAATTAAAGTCCCATGGCATAACGGGATCAAAGATCGGAGGTCGAAGTAGCATAGTCCCTTTGAGAAAAGCCCTACAAAGTTTGTGCGCCATTAGATTGGGTTCATTAGCAACATGAATGTAGAGATGGCTGCCAACTGTGCTTTGATAGTTGCCGCAGCAGATCCCTGACTAAACAGTTGAGATAGAAGCTCAAACTGATGAGATGGGAGCAGTACAGGGATCAATCTGTCTTTCATGAGCCCAAATGGAGAATCTCTTACACTTACTGGAATAAATCTTCCTAGTAGAAGGCTTGTGGGAGGAAGACAGAATATGAACCACCTCTGGTGAAAAATCATGAATCCTGACTAGGGACGGAATTGGAGCAGCTATGCTGTCAACCTGAGGGTTTGGATGGAGGGGTGGAACTGCCCAGACATATGAGTCAACAGATCTGGCTCTGGGTCCAGAATCCACGGTTCATCCATTAGATAAGGGGGAAGAAAGGAAACCAGATCTGACGAGGCCAGTGTGGAGCAATCAGTATCATTTTGCTTCCCAAAGACTGTGCTTTCTGAATAGCCTTCGTTATCAGGGGAATTGGAGGGAAGGTATAGAGAAGACCGGAGGGCCAATCGTGAACTAGAGTGTCCCTGGGTGTTTCCCCTTCTGGGGGAATAATGGTTAAGTAGCTGCTGTATTTGGCATTGAGGGGGGTGGCAAATAGATCGCAGCAAGGAAAATCCGTTCCGCCACCTGTTCGTTCAGGGACCACTCGTGAAGCATCAGAATAGCTCTGCTCAGCCTGTCGGCAATCACTTTGGACTTGCTAGGAATGTGCATTGCCATTAGAAAGCACTGGGAAGATACTGCCCACTGCCACACTCGAAGAGCCTCTCTGCAAAGGGGATACGACCTGGTTCCTCCCTGTTTGTTCAGATACCAGACCACTGACATGTTGCCCAAGTGGATTGCAATTATCCCAAGAGGAAGAAAGCTTTGAAGTGCTTGCATCGCTAATAGTACCGCTCTCATCTCTGAGACATTGATATGCAAATGGATCTCATGTTCCTGCCACGTGCCTTGGACAGTCCTGCCGAGATAATTCCCCCTCCACCTGATCTGGGAGGCATCCGTGGTCACAGTGGCAATCGGAGGAGGAAGAACGAAAGGCATACCCGTGTTGAGATTGCTGGCCTAAAGCTAACAGCGCAGATCCTGCTTGCACCTGTCAGTTATTACAATAAGATTGGAGAGAGGAAGGTGCTGAAGAGACCATTGGGCAAAAAGTAGCCACTGAAGAATCCTCATGTGAAGTCTTGCAAGAGGGACTAGCATAATTGTGGCAGCCTTGGTACCTAACAGCTGGAGGACCACTTTTGTCTTGACCTTCTTCAGTGGTAGTAGAGCATAGGCTTGTTGCTGTAAAACCTGAATTCTCTCTTCTGGCAGGAAAACCCTCATGAGCACTGTGTCTAATTCAGTGCCGATAAAGGTGACACTCTGCGAGGGCAACAATGCAGACTTTTCCCAATTCAAGGTGATTCCCAGACTGTGGCACAGTGCAATAGTGGCGTCCCTGGTCTGTAGTAGTAGATGCCTGATGGTGGCAGACAGTAGCCAGTCGTTCAAGTACGGAAACACTTGGAATCCCAGACGTCTCAAGTGAGCCGTTACCACGGCCATGCATTTGGTGAACATCCTGGTGGCTGTGGTGAGACCAAAGGGCAGGGCGCGAAACTGAAGATGAATGTCTCCCAGCCAGAAGCGTAGGTGACTTCTGGATGTCCTGTCCATTTTTATATGGTAGTAAGCATCCTTGAGGTCGATGGAGCACATCCACACATCTTTCCCTAATAACGGGAGAATTGACTGTAACGTGACCATGGGGAACTTGGACTTCTCTACATGAAGATTCAAACGGCTGAGATCCAAAATGGGTTTCAGGTCCACTGTTCTTTTCGGCACCAAAAAGAATCTGGAGTAAGTCCCTAATCCTTCTTGGTCTTAGAGGACAGGCTGGATGGCTCCTTTTAACAGCAACTTTTGAACTTCTAAGGTTGCGGAATCCCTTTGACTGGGTGGGACGTCTGGGATTCTTTTGTTTGGAGGAGGAGATGAAAGAAAACGAATATGATAACCTCTGGAGATTATCTCTAATACCCACTCATCTTGGGTGATGTCTCGCCAAGCTTCTGGGTATAGAGAATTGCGACCCTCAACTGGCTCCAGAGACGCAGAGTCGGGCCTCCTCTTCAGGAGTGCTGGTAGGGAGAGCCACGAAAGGAATCGCGGTCCCCCTGGTTATGCGGGCTTCCTCTGCCTCTAGTCTATCAGAAACGAGATCTGGGGAATAGGCGCATTGCAGCATGGGATACCTCTTAGCCAAGAGCCAATTGAAGACTTCGAGCTAGAGTATGGCCGAGTCGGAGCCGAGGTTCAGCTCCGAACACACAGGTAAGAATGTAGGCGAGATTGGACTACATCATCAGTTTGGGAGTAGATTGTGATATAAAAGAATTTGAGAAGAGGAAGTTTATAAATAGGTTCATAGGTAGGTACTAGGCTATTGGCCCTAGGGTCTATATACGCCTAGCCAAAAAGGTACCCTGGCTTTCACCACCCAAGAAAATTATTTTCCTGTGCCCCTTTCGAGCAGAACCACAGAGGTGATCCCCGAGGTGAATTTCCTATTTCCCATCCGATCATCAAGATTTTGCTTGAAGAGTACTAATGAGGAGCTTTGTTTGCTATAGATAGGTAGTTTGTTCCAGAGTATGGGGGTCTCTGGGACAGGAATCTATCCCTCTAGCATTTTCTGTTTATTGTGGTGACAAGGTCTAGGTCCCTAGAGCGTCTAGCTCAAAGGGATTGGGATTTCTTTAAGTGGAGCATGTCCAACAGCTCTGGGTTTGATATAGCTTTGTATGTTAGCCAGAGATCGCCTCTGAGTAGGCGATATGTGACGGAGTAAAGCTGGAGTTTTTTGAGACGGTCTGCATAGGGCATCTGTTTGAGGCCAGTAATCCTCTTTGTGAGGTATTTCTGCATCCTTTCCAGTTGTTGTAGATGTCTTGTGAGGTGCATACCAAAAGGGGCATTGTACTCTATAATGGGTCTAATGAATGATGACTAGAGGGGAACAATAACCTCTTTTTTTTCTGGATGAGAAACCTTTTGTGATGAGGTGTGTCATGCAGAAGGATTTCCTGACCACTGTAGTGATGTGATTATCAAAGGACAGACTACTGTCCACCTGTGTCCCAAGGTCTCTTATGACACTTTTGGCGTTAAGTAGACTACCACCTATGTGGTAGCTCATGGGTACAGAGTTTTTACCAAAGGGGATAACAATGCACTTTTTGGCATTGAGCTTGAGGCCATGGCTTTGACACCAGGCATCTGTCTCAGTGAGGCCCTTTTGCAGGATGTCGACATTGTTAGAAGTTTCAATTATGGCTCCTAGTTTGCAGTCATCTGCGAACTTTGTTATCCAAAGACCTTCTGTGTTAGCCTGTACTTCAGAAAAGTAGATACCAAACAGGACAGGACCCAGGACTAAACCCTGTGGTACTCCACTTGTAACTGGTCTGAAGTCGGATTTGGAGTCTGCTACTTTCACAGTGTGGGTTCTGTCAGTGAGCCAGTTGGCAACCCATCTTGTGACATAGGGATTTATACCTAGTTTAGTGAGTTTATGTATAATTCCAGAGTGGGGGATAGCGTCAAAAGCCTTGGCGAGATCTAGATAGGCTGTGTGAAGGCTATGTGAACCACCTTACCCTCGTCTATGGCTTTGGTGACTGCTTCAAAGAAGTCTATCAGGTTTAGGAGACATGATCTGCCTTTTACAAACCCGAACCGGGTAGGGTCCAGAGTTTGGAGATTACTAATGTCTTTATTTATAAGTTCCATGATGATACATTCCATGGCCTTTGCAGACCAGGCTCATTAGGCTAATAGGGCGGTAGTTCCCGGGGTTCTTGGTGGCTCCCCCTTTGTGGAGTGGGCTAACCATCGCTGTGCGCCATTCAGTGGGCACAAAGCCTGAGGTGAGGCTATGATTGAAGATGGTGCTTAGGTGGGGCACCAGTTCTTTCTGTATTTCGTGTAGAACGCAGTCTGGGATGTTGTCAGGTCCCATGGATGCTGTGTTCTTGGCTTTGGAGAGTGTGGTTTTTATCTGTGCAGCCATGATTACAGGAACTCTGCATTCTTCTGGTACAGAGATGGGCTCTTTAGGGGGTGAGAGAGGGTAAAATTATCACTGAACCTATCTGCCAGGATTTTGGCAATATCAGTTGGTTCTGTATATTTAGTGCCATTGTGCTGTAACTCAGAGCAGATCTGAGTGTTGCCATTGAGATTCTTGACATAGCTATAGACTGCTTTGTGGTTGTCTTTAGAATCAGTGGCGATTTTGTTTTCATAACTAGCTTTGGAGGATTTTATGAGGGATCTCAGCTTCTTACTGAGGCTGACCGGGGAGTTCCTCCAATCATGGGATTTTACTCTTTTTGTAACAGTTTCTTTCTTCTGTTGTAGAGTTTGTTTAAGGCAAGGAACCACCAGATTGGCTTCCTTTTTTGGAGGATAGGATCTTGGTTCTGTTAGGGATAGCATGATCCATGCACTCGTGTAAGTGCTTATAAAGTGCATTCGTGTAGGATTCAACAGTCATACCTCTATTATCCATCTGCATGGGTGTCGTGAAGTTTGCCACTTCTGTCTTAAGAAGCGTGAAGTTGGCTTTGGAGAAGTTTTTTACGGTGGTTTCCCTAATGGGGGGTGGGGGGCTGGATGTGGATGTCTAGGGTGATTAGCTTGTGGTTGGATCTGACCAACGAGGAATTGAACTCTGGTGTGGAACACCGGTCACCCATGTTGGTAATGACCAAGTTTAGATTATTGCTGCCCCTGGTGGAGGTGTGGATAAGTTGATCCAAGACGTTGGAAATTTACGAATTCCAGAAAATGTTGAGCAAAAGAGTTGGTGCACGAATAGTTTTCCCAGTTAATGGTGGGGTAGTTGAAATTGCCCATTATTAGGGTGTTGGGTTGTACCCTAATATTTTCCAGTGTATCAAGAAATGAGGAATGGGAATCCTGGGGCATGGTGGGGGAACTGTAACAAGTTATAATTTGGATTGCAGTCTTGCCTAGAGTTAGTTGCACTTGGATAATCTTGGATGCATTATGCTTGGCAACTAGCCTGGAGGTGTGAATATCTTTAATAAATATGGACACGTCTCCACCTTTACTGTTTCGGTCCAGGTTAGGTGGCCGAAAGGTGTGGTATGAATTATAGCCTGGTAATGCAGGGGTGCTCTCTGCAGCCTTGAACCAGGTCTCTGTCACTGCACAGATATCGATTTTCTCCATTTTAAGGAGTGCCTCGAGTGAATGCATTTTGAGGTTTAGACTTCAAGCATTGAGTAGCATTACCCTCATATTTTGCTTGCTTGTACCTGTTATGGTGGTGAATTTATTATTTGAACCTTGCCTAAAAAAGGCACTATAGGGTTGGCAAGAGCCTTACCCAGTATCCGGAATCCCAAGGGCGACAGGTGCAGGCCATCTCTGGCAAAGCACCGTGGTCTGTCGATCATGTTATCCCAGGCAGACACATACTGGATCTCCTCAGAATGACACCAGAAGCTTAGCCAATTGTTGAAATCAATAATTTTGTCCTTGTACTGTGGTATCATTTTGGGTGATGGCAGGATGCTACTCAGGGATAGGGTCATACCTGCCTGGGCTACAAGATCAGAGAGCTCCTCCATGTCTCTTTCCATGTAGTTCAGGGAGGTACGTCTCAGGTCATTCACACCAACATGGACAATGACAGAGTCATATTTGTACTTGCTGTGGAGTGACCTGAGTGCATGCGTTATGTGGCGGATCCTGGCACTCGACAGGCAGCTGACAGTAACTTTCTCCTTGTTTAGCCTGGTGAGTGGAACACCAGTGTGCCTGACTATAGAGTCACCTATGACTAGAGTGTTGGGTAAGTTGTTATGCCTTATGGGTTGTGGTTCAGTGGCATAATGAGTTTGTGGGCTATGTGTCATCTGGGTTGTGTTCGGGGGTGGAGGTGGCTTGCGTTTCTGCTTTGGAGGTCTCTGTTGCTTGAGCAGATTTTTATTGAGAGCCTCTGCGAATGTAGGTGTGCATTTTGTGTTGCTATGTGTGTATTTTGGTGGTGTAGGTTTTGTGGGACTATGTGATGAGTGTGGTGTGTTTACCTTCTCCTCTTGACTGTCTAGTTCAGTCTTGGCTGAAGAGAGCTTTGCTTCCAGTTTGGCTAGATAAGTGCATCTTTCACAGGTTGTAGTGTTGGGTAGTAAGAGGAGAGGGTTGTCTGTGTACATGAGGCAATTGCTGCATTGTCCCAAGATGCCCCGATTCATCAGGTAGACAGGAGAAAACACTGGGAGCTGACCCTAAGACATGCATGGATAGGTGCTTATTTATTAAGTACTAAAAACTGTTTTCCTCTAGACAAGTGAAGAAAGTTGAGTGCTGTAGTAATTTGTAGCTTATTTAATGCTTACAATGAGTTCTGAACAAGTGCTGAGCTCATAGAAACAGATTTGAGTTCTAAAACTAAAAACTGGCTAGTTCTAAGGGAAAATTTGAAGAGCAGACTTTATGGCGCTAGGAATAGTTTAACCCTAGCTAAGCAGCAATGCATAAAGTGAATTTCTTTTTAATATAACAGCAAATGAGCAAACTGATTTAACAAATTAACTAATTAACCAATAAAACATGAAAAATTGAGCACTGTTCCAGCAGTCTTCGATCAGACAAGTTCTAACTGCACACTCTTGTCACTAGGGTGCAGGGGAACGTTCTCCAAAAAAAGATGGTCTGGATTAGTGCTCAAGTTATACAAACAAAGCTAGATTCAGCAGGTCTGAATTTTGTCTATGCTACAGCAAACAAGGCGTACCAATTTCAGAAAGAAACAGTTCAAATAAGAAGGTACAATAAGCCTTTAACCAGAAACTCCCAGCTCAGAAGGGCAGAATCTACCCTCTCCTCCCACAAGAGTGCAGACCACACCTTCTTAATGTAAAATAACTGTCCCGAAGCCCAAGTGTTTAAACCAGAACTAATACACTTTTAGAATAACAGACACTAAGCCTTCAATCAGCAACTCCCAACTTAGAAGGATATAAGGTACCTGTCCTGCCACAACAGTGCAGACCACAAACCTTCTTAATATAAAACAATTGGTCTAAAGCCCAAGTGCTTCAACCAAAGGCTTAGAATAACTGTTAAAATTTAATCAGGCTACTAACAAGTAGTAATAAATGCAATAAAGTAGGAAGAAACACAAATACAGTAAAAGCAGGTGAAGTGCAATTTTTTGTATATAACAATAGAAAACGAGCAAACTGATTTAAACAAATTACCTATTTAACCAATAAAAAAGCTCAAAACTGAGCTCTGTTCCAGCGGTCTTCAATCAGACAAGTTCTAACTGCACACTCCCTGCCACTAGGGTGCAGGGGAACCTTCTCCAAAAAAGATGGCCTGGATTAGTGCTCAAGTTATACAAGATTCAGCATGGCTGAATCTAGCCTATGCTACAGCAAACAAGATGCACCAATTTCAGAAAGAAACAGTTCAAATAAGCAGGCACAATAATCCTTTAACCAGAAATTCCCAGCTCAGAAGGGCAGAATCTAGCCTCTCCTCCCACAAGAGTGCAGACCACAAACATCCTCAATGTAAACTAACTGGCCCTGAAGCCCAAGTGCTTAAACTAGAACTAATACAGTTTTAGATTAACAGACACTGAGCCTGCAATCAGCAATTCCCAACTTAGAAGGATGTAAGCTACCTGTCCTGCCACAACAGTGCAGACCACAAACCTTCTTAATGTAAAACAATTGGTTTGAAGCCGAATTGCTTAAACCAAAAGGCTTAGAATAACAGTTACAATTTAATCAGGCTACTACCAAGCAGTAATAAATGCAGCAGAATAAATACAACTGAGTACTTTTAAGAAGGGGCAAAAGCAAAATAAAGTGCATTTCTGTAGTAAAGTGCAAGGAGAGAGGAAGGAGGAGCAGAAGAAAAATTCAAGGTTAAGAACCTAAGTGGGTTGGCCTTCTCAAATATTCTCTCTGTATTAAGTAGATTGAACACCAGACTGGGAGGGGGTGTCCCAAATCAAATTTACAGTAGGGCTGGGCAACTGCAAAGCCACCAACTATAACAACACTACAAGAATAGGGTGGGAGGGAGGGGAGGGGAAAAAACGTTTCAGGGCAGATGAGAAATATAAAACAATGCCTTAAAATATATAAAATAATTCAGTCAGGCAAAAGTAAGACAATGCAGAACTCTGAAAGGTTAAAATGCCAAGAAATATACTTATCATTCAGCGATATATTTCCAGGTTGTTTGAGAATCACACTTCAGCCAGAACATCAGGAGTTTCCAACAGTGTATGAATATTTGGGAAATGATGAAGGATCAACAATGAAACATGAACAAATGCGAATACAACTTAATAAGGAATATTTTAGACTACTTAAATTAATTCTGAAAACAGCATTGACATCTAGGAACAAAATTCAAGCTATAAACCCATTTGTTCTTCCTGTCTTAACTTACTCAAAAGGTGCTGGATAGATTAGATAGGAGAACAAGAAGGATGTTTCATGCTCATCAAATGATTTATAAAAAAATCAGTGCAAACCAAGATTATATATTCCCCAATCCAAAAGATGCATGGGCTTCTTCAAAATTGATTACATGCATAAATCTGCAATCGTGAGACTGTTCACATATCTGCTGACCTTACAAAACCCAAATGTAGTGCAAGTTTTGAAACATGAGGAGAATAACCCTAAGATGACTTCCCTACTTAGTCTAGCAGAAGCAGATCAGTGTCAAGCTGGAAAGGAAATCGAACCAGAAGTAGATAAATATCAGGCAGCAAATGAATGTGCCAAAAAACAAAAGAAAGAATATAAGGTGAAGAATCAGATGAGAAGGCAAGAAATGTGTAAAATGCATAAATATAGTTGCAGGTATAGAAAACTCCCGGAAGAACATCATGTTGATCAGGATCGAACTGAGGAATGGTTAAGGAGAGGTGAATAATTCAAACCAAAAGTTGAAAGGTTAATATTGGCAGCCCAAGACAGTAGGCTACATACATGTTGGTTTACAAAGTCCATTAAACATGTGGGAGAAACAGACAAATGTAGGTTTTGTAAAACAGGATTGGAAAGAGTCACATACCTTGTTGCTGGTTGTGACATACCAATGGCAGAAGGACTGTACACTGAAAAGCATAATAATGTGGCAACACTGTTGCACTGTGGGTTGTGCAAACATTATGATATTGAAGTGGCTGAAAAAACACTGGAAATATGAGCTGCAAAACATCACATGGGATCACCCATTACCAACAGTTCAAAAGACAGACGCGATAAAACCAGATATAGTGGTCCATGAAAAGAAGACAAAAGTAGCACTGATCACTGAAATTGCTACACCCAGTGACTACAGTGTCTTACATACAGAGAGAGACAAAGTCATGAAATATCAGGATTTGCATGCAGAAACAAGAGCAATGTGGAAGAAAGTTACCCAGACAGTTGCAATAGTAGTAGGAGCAACAGGTCTTACAAAAAGGAATCTACAATTGTATTTAGATATGTTACCAAAACAAGTAATTCTGTACGAACTGCAGGAGTCATTACTGGGCACATTGCAGGTGCTGTGAAGAGCACTTCTGGTTGACATCAAAGATTGAAATAATACTAATTTCATGAACTTTAACCATACATTGACTTAGGAATGGGATCCATTCTCATCATGGTATTAGAAACACAAAAGACTTGGAGAAATGAAAAAGCAGAAACATTATATTTATAAAGTAGCAGAAAGTATGCTAAGAACTACGCCAATACAAGAATGGAGAAAGAAGATTGTGCCAAAAAGGATGACTGTGATTAGGAGTACACAGAACAGGGAAGAGGAATTTACTGGAGAAAAATGGCAATGAACCGAGGTACTGGAGCAAATAACTAGATAGGGAAATGTAGTAGAACGGGAAGAGGCCAAAGACATATGGAATGCAAACTAGAGACTGCCTTCCCTACCATGGATTGATAGACTATAGGCAAACAGAAGGATATAGGGGAATCCTAAAAAACACCTGCTCTTGTACAGTTTTTAGATAAATCTAGAACAGAAGCTGCTGTTAAAAAAGGATATTTAGTAGGTTATATAACAATGTGTATGGCTTCCAAGCAGGCAAATAAGTCTAGAATTTAAAACATCGAACATACAGAACAGTGAATTTTTTCCTAAAACACATGCACACAACACAAGCACACCAAACAGCAATCCACACACATACACCTAAACTCCTACACCTAACCTTACACTAAACTATACATACACCACTAACTATCCACTTACCTTAACCCAAACCCTAACCCTAAGGTCCGTCACTATCGCACAGTCACCTCACCCACTCCCTAACCCTAACTCACCTACCCCGCTCTAACCCTCACGTCCACACAATCATACACTTACCTGACTCGCGCCCTAACCCTAACTCACCTAACCCTCATGTCCACACAATTGCACACTTACCTGAACCTGACCTGTAACTTTCCACCACAGTGCTGAAAATACAGAAGCAACAGAAACTGACAACCGAATTCTTTCCCTAGGAAAAAATTTGGTTTTCTGTTTCTTCAATATTTTCAGTGTTCGCTGAAAACATGTCGATATTAGAACACTCGAAATTTTGAACGTTCGGTGTTCTAATATAGACCTGTATTTTTATACCCCAAGTAGACTCAAAGAATTTTTCCTCAGGTAGATGGCAAATGTTGGAGGTATGATGGGGAAGAAAGAAGTAACTGGGAACATATGTTTTGAGAGCGTAATGAGTTGGCAGGCATTAAATATTCCCTACAGAGTACTCTGTCAAAAATACTGGATGAGTACATGGGTCTAACTTAGGAAATAACTCTTTTGAGCTGGGACACATGATATGAATTGCCTAGACATAGTAAAGCATTAAGTTTAATTTTGGTAGCTGCCATAATAACAATTGCCAGGAAATGGAAATCCAAACTTAAACAAACTGTATCTGAAGTAATGAATACTGTGAAAGAGATAAAAGAACTAGAAGTGGGATCTTTTTAAACGGGTACGAACAAATTACTTAGAAATAAATGGAAATTATGGGAGCAAAACATGCCAAATAATGATCAGGAGGAGGAATGAGGTTTAAGGGAAGGCAGGAAGTGAACAGTTTTATGCAATGTTGGACTGATGATAGTTATACAAAAGAACATATGTGATGTATAATGTATGTAACTGGGAATAAGTTAATATGCTTTTTTTCTTTTATATAAATGTATCTTTGCAGATTTCTTAAATAATTTAATAAAGGTGCTTAACATGTAAAGGAATTAAAACCTTCAACTACACTGCCAGGTTAGCACTACTCTCCTCATACTCATTTACCCACGGACTGCTTCAAGGTGACATCTCTCACTTTTTGACCCATGAAAGGTCCAAAATTAAATGACCTCCTCCTCCTTTGCAAAACCAACCTGCACAAGAACCTACGTCTATACCTACAAATAAACCAAACTCAGTGAAGAGTTAGGCTCCAACTCACGGTATTCACAATCTAAAGACTGTTACAATGACAGGTCAAACAAAATATTACTTTGGCAGCCATTACGGCTAGAGTTGATGATGGAAAGGTTAGACAGAAACTTATACCAGGGTTGTCACGTATAGCTCTGCTGGATTTCAGTAAGGACTACTATTACGTGATCAAAACGTGAGGCATGAATATTTAGCTGTGCCTACTCAAAGATGTAAAAGGTTAGACACTTTATAGCTCCAGTAACTGCTTGCTTAGTACTGTTCCTAAGTCCCACTGCATTGGTTGAGCTTTAATTTTATAGCCCAGATGAAGATTTATTTTCTGAGATTTAAGCCAAAAAACTTGTTTGTTATGTAACATTTGTTCTGGATGCTGAAATATATCTGTAGAGTAAGATGTGTTTTGATTAAGGTAGCATGGGCTTGAAAAGGACACTAGTGGAGGAAGGTACTGGCCACTCAGGGATTAGCATCTACTGTACGAGACAGAATTAACATCTCACAGGAAATGCCCTTGTAAATATGCAGAAAAATATGTCTAAGATGGGTCTATGTCAAATGATCGACTTTTCGGAAACTCAAAAAAATATCAAATAGACCATATGATGGGGTTTCCGAAAACTCGATCAACCCCCCCCACACACACACACAAATTTACTTTTTTTACATTTTTGGAGGGGGCAAGCCCCCCTGCACCACTCATGTAGGGGACTGCACCCTCCCCCACTCCCTGCAATTATATATGCCAACTCTGAGATCGCACTACAGTGAGGAAAAGGGTAAATTTCCCGATCCTCGCTCAACCACAATCTCCATTCAAAAGCTTTGAGTTTTCAAAAACTAGATCATATGGTCGCAACCATATGGAGTTTGAGTTTCTGAAAACTCGATCAGCTGACAGGGACCCATCCAAGACACACTGCCAGGCATCCATCAGGCAATCACTTTCATATTAATTCTGGTTAGAATACGAAAAAATTCACAAAAGCCTATTATGTACTTCCAGAAATACAGCTTTATCACACCAGATCACAAATTTGCTAGAAGATGCAGTAATGACTTTGTCCTGACTACTGCCACGAGAACGGTCTATGCACTGGACATCTTTTGTATGACATGATTCAGAATGTGCCTAGCCTCTCTGTAACCTTGGAAATCTGTTTAACTCAGTGGTCAATTAGCCACATGTACTTTGTCATTCATGTTCTTGATTTTATATTAAACCAAATACTGGTCTTGAAACTTTAAGACTGTTAAAAATCTATGTTTTCTGACTCTTTTATGATTTGAACAAAAGCTATTATCATTTAAAGATCCAGTAAAAATATTCATCAACCCTCTTTTATTCTGTCACTGTGGAATTCGCCTCAGCCAGGTAGCACAACCCTTATTCTGACTGATTCCGACTAACCGGTACCATTTTTTTTTTACTTCTAGGTATTTTGACTTTATAACATTTCTTGTGTTACAGCCTAGCTCAGGTCAAACTAAAACAGTTAAATCCTGAAAAAATGACAGCAGATCCAAGCACACCTTTATGATTCACTTAGTAAATGACTGTATTAAAATGTCATTAGTGTGGGTCTCTTATTAAACATATGTCCTTCCCAATTCATTTTAAGGGCATTGCTGTGCTGTATTTAGCCAGTTACATTATGACATAAGTATCATTTTGACTACAACTATTTATGTCAAATAATTTGATTCAGCTTTAAATCCTTGCATTAATTTTAGAATTCAGAACTTGTCAACAAATATACTAAATATACATGTTTGCATAATGCCCTTTAGGGGGCATGTCAGTTTTTTTTTCTTCTTTATGTTTATTTACAAAAAGCCTCCTTGTTCTTCATCTCATCAAGTTCTGTGTTGTATATATTTTACAAAGCAGCAAAGTTTAATTTCAGCATGTGAATGAATGTTACCATGTTTCTGTTTACATATAATACCACACTAGTAATGCAGAAGGTCAGACAGCTTCAAGAATAGAAATCTGTACTTCCCTTTTGACACAATGTATAAATACAATATAACAGAAACATTATTTAAATGGAACACCATAAAAACTGTGCATCCTTAAACACATCTGGATGACCTAGTATGCTCCATGAAGATTTGCATGCTGAGTGGAAAATGTAACTTACAGTCAGTCAGTTTTTCTTCTTTTATGTTTAACCATTTCTCTCAGCTGAATGAAAAAGTGCAAGTTCTTACATTAACAGCAGATCTTCAAATATGAACACACCAAAATAAATATAGAGGGCTCAAGGTTTGCCAAGCCCCACCTGAAGTGTTAAAGCTATCCCGTACTGTACTGATTTCTTCTCTTCCGATTACTCCTTTAAGCCATGACACCATCCATAGACTAATACTTTGTCACCCACCCTGTTAACACACTGCAAAACAAACCACTGAATGAAGCAGTATTTTTTTTCTATCCAGCTAGGATCTTTTCTTCTTTGTCAGCTATTCACACTCCTTCATGTTCCTCATTCTTCCTTCCTTCATTCTTAGCTCGTCTGCCCAAACTACACCTGAGGATCGTGTACATCCAAAAACTACTTTCGATCCCTTCTTTTCTCTGGGATGTATACTCTCATTGTTTTCAACATACCTGTGTGTTCGAGTTCATACACCTTTTCTCTTACCATTTTACCCTCCACTATTAACCCTTTTATCAGCTTTGTGTTACTCTTAATTTAAAAAAAAAATAGAAGCATAGAAAATAATGCAAAAAAAAGCTCACCAGTACTCCATAACTTCTTATGCATCCCTGCAGTTCTCTCTCCCCCCTACACACACACACACACACACAAAAGAAAACACAAACAAGAATACACACACTAACTTCACTCTGCTTACATACACCAGCATCCACTTTTTTTGGTTACTGCCCTCAAATTCAATATTCTATCCCTTTGCAGTGAAAGTCAGCAGTACTATAATCCAGCAGATATCTGCCACAATTTTGCCCTTACACAGTTCACTACAAGAGTTTCTAATCTTCACAGTCTCCGTCATCTCACACATGCAGAAGCCAACAATACCCAACTAAGCAGTTCTTACTTTTACATGTAATATGCCATTACATATATGATGCCCCTGCACTGGCCCAGTAATCAAGGAGCCTCAATCCTCGCCACTAGCACCAGTGAGGGGTGTACACATTGGGAGGATGACAAGTACACACACAGTAAAGTACAACTTCTCTTAAGAGCACCCAAAGATCACAGTCAGTCTGGGGCTGGTTTCTCCCTCTTTAAACAGATCCCCAATAAGACTCCCCACTGGCACAGCTATAGGGTTGAGATCTCAGCCTAATGGCCAAGCCAAAACCTCCAACACCCTCTCTGTCCAACCAGTGCTTTGTGTCCCTGCCCAAGTAGCTGACACACACACACTTTGAGATTTGATTTATACACAAACACACACCTGGGAAAGGCTGGCACAGGTTTACTAGCTATGCCCCCTTCTCCCCCGACTATAAGGCAGTACCAGCTGGCACCAGCCACTACTTATCAACCACTTTAAGGCCCTTAGCAAAGGGTGTCCAATCTTACTGTGTAATGTTACTATTATTCAAATGGTAAGTGTGACCAAGAGCAAGACTATTAGAGTGGCCCAGAGCTTAGCTATCGCAAAACAAACCAGTCACAATTAAAAGGTTTAAATATATTTAATAATAAATAATAAAAGAACAAAACACTAAAACAACACAGTAACTACAGAGTTCTGAATCACAGGAAATATTTTAAACCAATATTGCAGGACAGTCTCAACTAAATACAGAAAACATCTAAATTAATCTTTACTCTATTCCTATCTAGAGAAATGTTGCTGTCTTTCGGCTTTTCCTGGTTAGGGGTCGCCACAGCGGAACTCCGGTCCGCTAATGATTGGCAGTAGATTTTCATGAATGCCGAGGTGCCAGCTCGACGTTCAACCTTCAACGAAGGCACACCCAGAGAAATACTATACCTAAATCTTACTTACAGAGCAACACGCAGGCAGAAGTGCTGAATGAATGTGTCTAGGTCCAAGACATGATACAAAATGCACAGACTTTTCTGAGAGAGTTCTTAAATTAATAGTCAACATTATTGCTGGGTTAGCTTGGATGACATCACTCTGTCACCTGACTTCAGTTCCCAGGCTAAACAGATACTTACAATTTAACACCTCTGTATCAAAAATACATATCTCTCAGCTGCTAGGAAGTCACGGAGCAATAAAAGCACTTTTACATTTGAAACCTAGTGATTACTTCTGTTTCAAGACAATAGGAAAACCTCTAGCTCTAGACATTGTCTGCTTACTCAGAGATAACACAATCGTAAAACATTCTGATTCCAACCTATTTTCTTGAAGCCTTGCAACTTAACTCTGTATGTTCCAGCTTCTACTACTAAAACATACATTTGCACAGGTATATAGTTCATATACATTTCTGTTCTTTTCCAGTAGGGTACACTGTGGTTACATTCTGGAAGCTCAGTACATAACATACAATTCTGCACCAGTAGTTTAATATACACATAACATAGTTCTCTTGCATTTGTAAAACAAGCATATGAATTATAATAATATTTACAAATGGCATGATTGTTTACAAAATTCCAGATAGCTGGGCTGGCAGTGTCACATTTCTATATAAATCATATTAATATTTTCAAATGACATATAATTATACAAAAATCCAGACAGCTGGACTGGCAGTATTTCCCTGGTGTCACAACATAAGTGAGAAATTTTATACTGCTTAGAGCTGTGTCTAGGTATCATCTGTGAGTTAGTGCATATCTGCTCTTCCTGATACAGACTGGCTTCTTATTCAGCATTAGTTTCACTGCCATATTCCTGCTGAGTACCAAGATAACCTCAGGCTCCCATGAGATCCTGAACTGGCTAAAGCAGGTATAACAGAACCAATGTATAAAAGAAAACAATGCTATCTTTACTATCCTGTACTAACTAGTAAGCTTAAAAAGTTGCTCACTTTTCTCTTTCACTTGTAATTTTCTTATATTTTTTTCTATGAGGTTTTAAAGCAATCTTAATTCTTTGCTTAAGTAGGTACACACACACATACCTCCCATTTTCTCTGCATACGTATATATATATATATATATATATATATATATATATATACACACACACACACACACACACACATATACATGTGTGCGTGTGTGTGTGTGTATAATATATATATAAATATATAGTTATGTACATAATCATAGTTTGTCCTCAGACTGGTTAACAAGGGTGTGTAAAATATGCTGAAAAAGTTCCCCATTCCCTATGACTGCATAAAAAGCATACAAATGTGTAATTGCAATAACACTCTCTGGGTATTGCACTGAACAGATAACACTGCACACTCAGGTTTGAAAAGTCACCTGTTGGGCTCATACCTCACAACAGCCTAGCTATGCAGCAGTATCTGTTCAATGCACACCCCTTTATGCATTACTGCTTTCATACTTGTGTGTGTGTCTATGTACACACACACACACACACACACACACACACACACACACACACACACACACACACACACACACACACACACACACACACATGTGTGTGTGTGTGTTTATGTATATAGATTTTCTATCAAAATCTCACACCTGCATTGTGCGAGTGTTCAGAATTCAGAACCAAAATGTCGAAATTCAAATGAACAAAAACAAGACTGAACAAGGTATTTCAGAAAAGTGGACATCTCAGAAATGTCGACTTAACTGAAAATACCATACTTCTGGTCAAGAGCAAAGAAAGTTTTTGCAGGGGCAGCCCCCATGGGGGGGGGGGGGTCTACACTCCCCACACCCCCTGCTACTTATATAAACAAACTCCAAGATCGCACTACAGTGAGGGGAAAGGATATATTTCCTGATCCCCACTATATTGCAATCTGATTCAAAATGCTGAATTCACAACAGCAAATGCTAGTGCGCATTCGCTGTTGTGAGTTCAACATTTTTTTTTCGTTATTTACAAATATCGAATTAGGGCATTCAGTCTTTCCAATTCGGATGAAGTCCAATCGCACTTTTGATAGTAAACTGTGTGTGTTTGTTTGTGTATGTGTATATATATATATATATATATATATATATATATATATATATATATATATGCATATACAGGAGTGACGCAGTGGTGCAGAGGTTAACATTGTCACCTCACAGCAAGACGTTCTTCGGTTCAATTCTTGGCTGGGGTGATTTTTGTGTGGAGTCTGCATGTCCTCCCCACCTCTGCATGTGTTTCCTCTGGGTACTCCAGTTTCCTCCCACATTCCAAAGACATGCTTCTGGAGCATTTCTCCCTGGGCCTCCACTGAAAACAGGCTCTACTCTAGTCAGATTTTCCCAGTCAACAAATGTTAAATGAATACATTTTATATATATATATATATATATATATATATATATATATATATATATATATATATGTGTGTGTGTGTGTGTGTGTGTATTAATACATATATACATGCATATATTGCCCTACCTGGGGTAATTGATCCAGCACACTTTGACCATCTGCTTCTGTTAACTGCATTGTGTTGATCAAACAGATGCTGATCATGTGTCTGTTTGACCAAAAGATAGCACCCGTATATTCTGTGGTGTGTGACACATGAAATGTCATAGTATAGGTTTAGGGAACAAGTTCTATGATTTCTGGTTATTTGCCATGACACACCTTCCACAGTTGCCTCTACAATGTTATGTATTCATGAACATCACACTGGAAAACTGAAAATAATGTCAAAAGAAAACTAAGGAAGCATTTTTACAGCATGCAAACTTAAAACAAATGTCCCACTGGCATCACAGCTATTGACTTCCACAGCCCTTGAGGAAATAAATGCTTTTTTGTTTCTAAATAGCTATTCATGAGTCTTTGCGTAGCCTGAACTCTGATTCTCTCAGTCTTCATTTGTCTGTTTTGTGAGTTTGAGAAAGTCATGTAATGCTACTGTCTTAGTGTGTCACCCCAGAAAAGTGGCACTTCTGCTTATTTGGCTTAACCAGTTAATAAATTACATTAAAAAACTGTGGGCTGGTCCTTCAATCTCCCTTTTTTATTTTATACTGACTATCCTCCACAGTGAAAATGAAATTTCAACTACATCAGCAAGTGTACTGTTTGATATACCTGAGTAATGGCCCCATGGTAACCAATACATTAAGTCAGGACTTAATATTTATTTTAATTATTTATTAATCAGTAAGCCTACTTGGCAAGTGCCACATTTTCATGTGTGACTGAACATTCTGCTCAATTCAGTGACCTGCTCAGGCCCACACTGATATTTAAGGATTAAGGTTAGTAAGCAGCTTATATGCATACCATTCTGAGCTATGCTCACAAGACATGTAAAAATGACATTATATAGTTAACATCTCTGACTAAAACACACATAAAATAATATCATTTCTCCTGGAACTACTTACAGTAAAAGTCACTTCATGAAGTAAAAACAAAAAAAGCTGTTTAAAGCTCAACAGTCCTGCACATTCTCCCCTGCTAATAGGAAAGGGTAGGCCATCTCCCGTGTAGTCCAGTATCATACAAAAATTCCCCTACTTACCCAGTGTTTGCACTTGGGGGGGGGGTAATATAAAACAGCAATACACCATAGCAGAGGTAAGTTTTATTTTACCTACAGGGAGGGTGCTGTTTGATCATAAGTATGCAGCCAGAATGACCGAATTTAACACATTAACACCTTCATAAGTCTGGAATGTCACGTGTAACAGCTGACACACCTCTTGCATTCCACAGCATTTTCTGAAAAATAAACTTAATAAAAAGCATAAGATAAACAAATGTAACTATTTTGTGATCAGTAAAAACAATTAAAACTGCACAAATAGCAATAGTATCAGCAAGAAGTATTCTTTACAATGACAATAGTCAGTACATTCATGGTATTTTCCATAAATACTGTAATATATTATAATGCAAACAAACTCCAAATTATATTTTTTCTGAACTTTCAAAAACAAATTTGTATACCTTGAAAACTATACAACCTTGGCAAACATTGTTAGAACATTTTTTGTTAAACAGACATAAGTTTTCACATAAGACGAATTCCATTATACATGCATGTTTTATTGAAATAGTTACAGAAATATGAAAACATATGTTTAACTGTATAATTAGCAAACAAAAATACTGTTATCTCTCTCTCAAGATGTGCAACTTACAATGCAAACAACAACGACAGTTTTCTTCAGCATCTAAGGTTTCACATAATGTCATGCAACACTTTGTAAGTCACTTTGTTTTTGAAGTATTATGTACATATGGAAATATTGTTTATTTTCGTAATTACTATCAAACAACTATTTCCAGTACAGTGTGATATAAACCAGCATTCGCAGTGAATTGTCCTGCCTCCCACATTAGTGTTGCAACACCATGCATTTCAATAACATGTAGGTCTCCCAGTTATAAAAATATGCACATAAATATGAAAATATGAATAATGAATAGAAAAAGAAAGACAAGCCATGGTGGTGCAGCGGTTAGCATTGTCACCTCACAGTAAGAGGTTCTCCCATTTGATTCTCGGCTGGAACGCCTTCTGTGTGTAGTCTGCATGTCCTCCCCACGGTCGAGTCACGTTAAAGGCATGCAGGTAGGTGCGAGCATGAATGGGCCTGCCTTCGTTGAAGGTTGGGTGTCGGGCTGGCAACTCGGCATCGTAAAATCCACTGCCAATCATGAGCACACCAGAGTTCCGCTGTGGCGACCCTTAACCAGGAAAAGCCGAAAGACTTTTAATAGAAAAGAAAGACAATTTTGCCACTGCAGGACATCCTAGATGAAAAATCTTAGTACTACTTTGTTAATGACTCTTTGCTGTTTCTAATATGGTCTACTATTAGTTGTTAAGTCATTTTGACAAGCCAGACACAAAAAAAGTTCTGGATGACATTAGGAGGTACTGGTGTGAGCTGTAAGTACACACAGAAGTCACTACAGGCTTGAGTGAGTCAAAGCATCATTCTAACATGTCTGTGCACAGCACCCACAAGACATGTTAGTTTTACAGTACTGAAATTGTGTTGTTAAATAGAAATCCTTCTCAGCATAAGAATAATCATAAGTTCAGGTTTTTAATTTACGTGCTTGGCTAAGGCAACAGGGTAAAATATCATCTGTGGGATTGTAATCAAGTTTATTTACTTGTAGTTGTTTTACCAGGCTAGTCCATTGGGCCAAAAAAAGAACCCATTTTCAAAGGAGTCCTGAGGAGAAAAGCTCCAAATACAAGCAAAGATTACAGTCATGGTTTTAGGTTACATTAAGTACAGATATTGCAGAAAAAAACAAGCACATTAGAAAGAACATTGTGTATATAAACTAAATAAAAAAAGCATTGCATTTTAGAGAACACTGCATTTTAACGGTATATTTTCGGAAGGAAATAATACAATTTATAGATTCCAAGTAGCTCATTGCTCATGACTTAGCACATGCTAGAGCAGCTGTAGGAGTTAAAGAATGAAGAGAAGTAGATGTTGCCATTGTAAAAAGAAGAAGGGATTATGTGGGGTGGGAGCAGGAGTATTCCCACAGGGATATTAGATGTGAGCAAAGTGATTTTTTTTGAATAAAGAGTGATTTGTGGTGATGCGGATGGATGGTGGTACGGAGTTCCAGAGGCATGCAAGGGCAAAGGATAGGAGATTTTTACCTGGGGATGAGTTGGTTTGTACAGTTCTATTAGGTTTTGGTTATTAGATCTCAGTAGTCTATCTGGGAGGTGCATTTTAAAGGTAGAGGAGAGGAAGGGACAGAGGGAGGGGTTGAAGATGAGTTTGTGAGCAAGAGTGAGTTGTGTGTAGGTGAGATGATTGGATAGTTCTAACCAATTTAGTTTGTGGAGGGATACACAGTGGTGAGTGGAAGACTTATGGCTGGTGGCGAACTTGGCAATTTTGTTATAGCAAGAGGAGAGTCGTGTCTTAATAGAGGACTGTAGGTTAGTTAGAAGTGGGGCACCATAGAGGAGAGAAGGGATGAGAAATGTGGTAGAGAGGGTAAAATTAGTGGAAAGGGTGAGGTAGCAATTTTGGCGGTAGAGCATGCCACGTTTTTGCTGTTTTTTTTAATATTTAGTTGTAGGTGGGAGTTGAATTTGCGTTAGTTGTCAATGAGGACCCCCTAGTAGTTTGGCCTCAGATACAAATTCGAAAGATGTGTTGTTGTGGCAGGAGATGGAGAATGTGTTTATATTGATGGAGGTGGCTTTAGAAGGGGTAAATACCATTAGTTTGGTTTTTGAGGCATTGAGTGCTAGGTGATTTTCTTTCATCCACTGTTCTGTGGTTGAGAATGCATCTTGGGTAAGCTTTAGGAGTGTGGGGATGGAGGTGGCAGAACAGATTATAGTTGAATCGTCTGTATATTGGATAACATTTGTGTAAGGGATGGAATGGTGGAAGTCGTTTATAAATATATTGAAGAGGAGGGGACCCAAGATGGATCCCTGGGGAACACCAGTAGGGGTGTTAATGAATGAGGAGGTGGCTTTGTTCCATTTTACTGCTTGTTGTCTGTTGGACAGGTAGCTGTTGAACCAATTTATACAGGAGGAGGGGGATGGATTTAGTTTAGAGAGTTTAGCAAGAAGAAGACTGTGAGAGTTGGTGTCAAAGGCTTTAGAGAGGTCAAGTAGGAGGGTAGATGCAATGCTGCCAGAGTCCCGTGCTTTATTTTCAATTTCAAGGAAGGAAAGCAGGGTGGTCATTGTGCTGTGTCCTGGTCTAAATCCATGTTGTGTGGGAGTTAGTAGGTGACTGTCAATAAGATAGGGTAAGAGTTGTAGATGGATGCACTTTTCTAGAATTCTGAAGATGGGAGATAGGACGAAAATTTGAGATATTGTTATTGTTGCCTCCTTTATATAAGGGTATGATAAAAGCCTTTTTCCAAATCTGGGGTACAAGACCTTCTTGAATAGAGCGATTGACTAGAATACTGATGGGCAAGGCAATGGCTTCTTCGGCTATGCTTAGAAAGTATAAGGGAATGTTATCAGGGGCATTTGAACATGGTTTCAATTTCCGGAGGAGTTTTTTTATGGTAGATGTGGGTATGGGATTTACTGAGAAAGGTAGGGGCTGAGAAGAGAGGGTGTTAGAGAGTGGTGATGATGGGGAAGATGTGAAAGAAGATGCAGGAGTGGAGGGTGCAGTATTGTTAGAGAAGGGTGGAGGAGAAGTGGAAGATGCAGTGTTTGAGAAGGATGAGGTTAGTTTGGAAATGGAGTCGATGAAAAAGGAGTTAAATTGTGTGGCCAGATCTATGTCTAGTGCATTAGGGTCAGGGCTGGGGTTTTCTATTTTGCTGGGATTAAGGAGGTTGGAGATACCGTTCCAAAATTTTTGTGATTTGTTTTACGGTTGTTTTGGAACAAGGAGAAATAATTCTGTCATTCTGCAGTGATAAGCTTTTTGACTTTGTTACGGAGTGTTTTGTATTCATTAAGTGTGGAGGGAGACTTGTTTTTCTGGTGATGTGCCCATGCTTTATCTGTAAGGTACATGATAGCTAGTGTGTTTCTGGTTAGCCAAGGGGCAGTTTTGATTTTTATTCTTTTTGATTTTATGGGGGTATGGCAATCTAGGAGGTTTAAGAAAGTTGAAGTACGCAACTGCATTTTCCAGGGGTAGAGTTTTTAGAGGGTTCCAGTTTATTAACTTTAGGGAGTTAGAAAAGGTATCTGGGTTGAAGTTTTTTAGGTTGTGAGTAGTGATATAGTTGTGAGTTAGAAGTAAGGGTGAAGGAAGTCTGTGTGTGAAAGTGGGGAGATGGTCACTGAGGGAATCGGGAAGGGTGTCACAGTTAGAGAAATTTTCAGGGTGGGAGACTAAGATCGAGTCTAGGGTGTTGCCACTGGAGAAGTTTTTTTGAGGGCATAGTTACGGAGTTGGTTAGATGACAGAAATTATAGAGGTTTATATTTAGTGCATTTGTGGGAGACTGAATGGAGGACCAATTAATATTCATGTCTCCTAAAATTATTGTTTCATTTTTAATGTTGGTTGTCAGCCATGAGAGGATGTCTTTGAGTAATGAAATATTGTCACCGGGGGGGGGATGTAAAGAGAGGCTATACATATGTATTTGTGTTTATTTACTTGAAGTAATGATAGGAGTAATTCAGCATTAGTGAAGTGGGGAGTAGGCTTGTTATAGGGAGTAACTGACAAGGAGGATGAGTATAGGAGAGCTACTCCTCCCCCTTTTTTGTGGGTTTGATCTTTTCTAATGATAGAATAGTTGGGTGGTGCTATTTCAGTCTTTTATGTGAGGTTTTAACCAAGTTTCAGAGATGGACAGGATGTCAGGTTTATTGTGTACAAGCCAGGCATGGAGGTTGGGATTTTGTTGGCTATGCTTTGGGCATTTAGAGAAGCTAGTAGGATGGATTTTGTTGTAGAAGGGGAGGTGTGGGTGCCTGGGTTGAGGTGTATATCTCCAGATAGCAGGATGGTAGTTAGACATTGGATTAGGCTGGAGAGGTGTTTGGACTGCTTAGAATCTAGGTTGAGCTTTGTTAGAATTGTGAGGGTTTTGATGGTTAGAGAGGGGGCTGATTGGTTGTGTTGAGTAATAAGTTTATAGGGAAAAAGTAGAAAATCATTTACAGGATATAGGCTGGGGGATATAGGGATAAGTGAATCTAAGAGTGGTGGGGTAATTTGGTTGGTTGTGTGAAAAGATGGTGAGTGGTTAGTAGAAATGGGCTGGGTGAGTTAGTGGATATAGGATAAGTTGAGAAGTAATAGTAGTTGAATAGAGAAGGATTCAGGTATTGAAAGCATGACTGGAGCTGCTAAGAGTGGGTGTATGGTAGGTGAACAAAATGTAGGAGCAGGTTGAACAGTAAAATGTTTGGAGAGATGGCAGAGGTGAGTGATAATTGGTAGGAGAGGAAGTAGGTGTGGCTATGTGGGTATAAATGTGGAGGCGGTAGAGGTGGGTGGGATATGGGGGCAGGGAGGGGCGCGAAGTGGGCAGAAACACCCCCAGTTGAGGTGAGCATGGAAAAAGTATCAGTTGGAGCAGGTAAGAACTGCACTCAGTAACTGAACAGCAGGCACCTAGAGAAAAACGAACAGTAATCCTGTTCAAAAAGAGGAGGAGGGGGAGAGTAATGGAGCTTTGCTGCCACCTACTGGCAGCAGTACAGGGTTGCAGCCGAGAGGATGTAGAGGAGGTATAGTATTGTACAGTATCAAGTCTAGTACCACAAGTAATTATAGCATAGAGGAGCAGTAAAATTAAAGTTCGCAGGAGCTTACATTTAGTTTTAGCAGTAGCAAAAAACACTTGTCCTCTGGCGAAACCTGGTCCAGCAGAAGGTGTCAGAGACACAGAGGGTTCCTTTAGTTTCAGGACGGGGAGGGTGTTGAAGCCAAGCAAGCTAGAAGAGAGCAAAACAAAGGAATGATGTCAAGGTTTTATTAGTCTGTATGCATTTACCACAAGAGGAGAGTGGGGTGGGTATGGAGGGAGAGCGTGGGTAAATAGAGTAAGAGGAATTGAGAGTTGATGGCTGAGGTAGTGCGTGTAGTAGATAGCAGAGAGTCAGAAGGATCATGAAAGCAGAATATAGAGCATTAGGGCAAAGTAGCATACCAGAAACACATTTAATTGTTGAAACATAACATACTTTTGGGTTCTAACAAGTAATGCAACAATTCCAGACTTCATTATCAGCAGAAACAGCAAATAAATCACTAAATACTCAAATGGAAGGCAATAACAGCAAATAAATTGCTAAATAGTCAAATGGAAGGCAATAACAGCAAATAAATCGCTAAATAGTCAAATGGAAGGCAAAAACAGCAAATAAATTGCTCAACAGTCAAATGGAAGGCAGCTAATGCCACACTCATTTTACACTGAAGCAGAGGTGAAATAGCTGAGAAATGCGTGTGAGACGGCCGGTGAACTGCAACTAAGGCAAATTGCTTTAGCAGCAGGCAAGTGCATGTGTGTCTGTTGGTGAACTGGAACTAAGCCAGACTGTTTGGCAGCAAACAATACGCTCATAACATTATCTAAGACCTAGGAGTAATATGCAGTTCACTCAAAAGATGTATTTCAGCACTAGTTACCTAGCGAAACTATGCATTTCACAGTCCACTATCTAGGCATAGTACAGTACTAGAACAGTAAAACACCTTATTGGCGCACACTCTATGCAGTTTTTACGAGTATAAGGTATGAAAGGAGCACAGCAAGCAGGTCAAAATACAGGAAACAGGTAAAACGCCTTACCGGCATGCACACTACATAACTGTCTCAGTATACGGTATAAAATAGAAAGCCTGTACACATGTAGTTATGAGGACACTGAGCCAATAGTAAAATAAAAACACCTTACCAGCGTGCACACTACACCCTGGAACTGCAGAGTAACCTAGGACTTGTATGTTCTTTAGAGATGGCGCAGCAGGAAATGCCTGATTCAAGTAGAAGAGCTGGGAGGTGGGGGAGGTGGTTGGGAGTTGTAATAGGTTAGAGAGAGAACTGTATGATGGGACAGAGGGTACAGACAGAGCTTGGGATAGAACTGCAAATGTAGGTAGGAACACCCCACCCCAGTCAAGGTGAGTAGGGAAAAAGTATCAGATGGAGCAGGTAAGTACTACACTCAGTAACTGAATAGCAGGCACCTAGAGAAAACGAACAGTAATCCTGTTTAAAAGGAGGAGGGGGAGAGTAATTTAGCTTTGCTGCCACCTACTGGCAGAAGTACAGGGTTGCAGCCAAGAGGACGTAGAGGAGGTATAGTCCCTGTGAGTGTGCACGCTATCATGGCATATTGTACAGTATCCAGTCTAGTATAACAAGTAATTATAGCACAGAGGAGCAATAAAATTAAAGCCCATAGGAGCTTACATTTAGTTTTAGCAGTAGCAAAAAACACTTGTCCTCTGGGGAAACCTGGTCCAGCAGAAGGTGTCAGAGACACAGAGGGTTTCTTTATTTCAGGACGGGGAGGGTGTTGAAGCCGAGCAAGATTTAGTTTTAGCAGTAGCAAAAAACACTTGTCATCTGGGGAAACCTGGTCCAGCAGAAGGTGTCAGAGACAGAGAGGGTTTAGTTTCAGGACAGGGAGGTTGTTGAAGCCGAGCAAGATTTAGTTTTAGCAGTAGCAAAAAACACTTGTCCTCTGGGGAAACCTGGTCCAGCAGAAGGTGTCAGAGAGAGGGTTCCTTTAGTTTCAGGACGGGGAGGGTGTTGAAGCCGAGCAAGCAATGTGCACACTACACCCTGGGACTGCAGAGTAACCTAGGATGTGTATGTTCTTTAGAGATGGCGCGGCGGGAAAGAGTCATTAAGTTAGAATCCCAATTAAATGTAATAATACAGGATAGAGTGTGTTGGGGTTAGGCTGAAGTGAGATAAATTAGTTTTACTGTACTTATGTGTTACTATTATAACATTTACCCATGGGGGAGCAAACATGACAGAATATGGAAGATGTTTACTGAAGCAGCTCCATTTTCTTCAACAAAGTATTAGTTTAAGGGTGTGCACACTTATGCAACCAGCTTATTATAAGTTTTTTATTTTTTTATATTTTTCCCCTAACAAATTTGTTTTTGAACTGAATTGTACAGATTATAGTAAAGGTGGAAAAAGTTTTGAAATTATTTATTCTGGTCTCATTTTTTTACATCACAAAAACCTGGCATTTTAACAGGGGTGTGTACACTTTTTATATCCACTGTACCATAGCAAAATCGGGGATGACTGTAACACTGAAAGAGTAGTTTACAGGGTACAATGTCTGAACTACAGAAATTTTTATGCAGGGAAGATTAGCCAAAATTCCACATTATACATAATTTGTCAGCAGACTGAAAATACACATTTGTAAAAAACAGAATGGAAAAGGAAGTACACTCCACCTTCAGTATCCATATCTGGAGTGTGTTGAATTTGAGCCCCTGGATGGTAACAAAAATGCTTTCCTGGAAAAAAAAAAGAATGGCAAATTCAGCTCAATGCATATAACACCCCTGGACTACATATCAGTTTCTCTACTTAAAATATTCCCAAGGCTTCCATTGAGGTAATTTTGCTATATCAGTGGGTTTTGTCAGTCTGCATTGCCTACTAAAGGCACTATGGGGGTGGATAATGTTTTAGTCAATATTTGAAAGCCTAGAGGGGGACAGGGGCACACCATCCTTGGCAAAGCAACATGGTCTGTTAACCATGTCTTCCCAAACTGATAAATATTTGATCCCCTAAGAATGATATTTTTTACTCCTGTATCATCATTTTATCCTCCGTACAACTGCAAACTATGCTAAAATAGAATTTGAAGGAAAACTACATGTAGAATAATGTTCAGGAGAAGGAGTAAGGTGTAAGGGAAAGCACTGAACAATGTATGTAATGGAGTGAATAATTGTTAGAAAACATATTTATGTATTGCATGAAAATAAAAAAAAAAGTTTGCTGTGGTTTCTGTTCTTTTCTTGTACTTTATGTGCACCTATGTCATTGTCTAAAATGTAAGAATGTAATAAGGGTGTTTAAGAATGTAATAAGGGTGTTTAAAAAGAATAATAGAATAAAGTATGTTTTAGTAGAGTTGACTGTGGTGAAAGTAAGTGCGTTTACTTTAATAACATATTAAATAACAGCAATTACAACTAAAGCAAACGTAAAGTAAAATAAATAAATAAATAGCCATTGTGAAAAGTGCTAGTCAAAGACAGACTCATTTGTTATTTTTTTTTTTATCTTGCCACCAGTAACAGCCTGGCAAAACTTCACTAATAAGCAACCTCGCCCTCACTTCCAAATTTTACAGCCAAAATTCATATTTTAACATTCCCAGACAAGCAAAGAAATAAAGCAAGCATTCCACACACACAATTCCAGTCATGCTGTTAGTGACTCAGAGTGCCCCTCAGTGAAGCATTGTGCATTTTTTGCTATATTCAGGGGCACATTAATATTCGATGTATTCAAATGACTTCATGTAGCCACATGGATGTTACACAATGACAATAGGAATGGGGTCTAGATTATCATAAAAGAGCAAATGACGGATAATCGACCCCATGTAAGCGAAAGCTTACAACGTCGAAACTTCAGAACAGCGATTTTCCAATGGAAAACAATCGCTGTTCTGAAAAAACAAAAGAAAACAACAGTAAAACATTACTTAAGGTGGGGGGCTGTGTCCCCCACACCCCCTTACTTAAATATACCAACTCCGAGATTGCACTACAGTGCCGAAAAGGCAAAGTAGCAAAAGTTGCCAAACTAATTCTTTCACAGGGAAAGAATTCTCTGAAACGCCGGTTCACTATTTTGCCTTTTCATGCTTTACTGTTGAACAAAGACGCATTCGACAACCTGCGTCAGTGACAACATAATAGGGAACCTAGGAATGAATGCCACAGTGTAGAGTTATTTAAAAAGTAAGAAATTTCCTTTTTAAGTAATGAGTTTTTTTATAATTGCATTACATTACAATATAATAAGGGTGTTCATTAGGCCGCGGTGGTGCAGTGGTTAGCGTTGCCGACTCACAGCAAGAGGTTCTCTCCCGTTCGATTCTCGGCTGGAGCGCCTTCTGTGTGGAGTCTGCATGTCCTCCCTGCAGTTGAGTGACATTTAAAGACATGCAGGTAGGTGTGTGCGTGAATGGGTGTGCCTTCTTTGAAGGTTGGGGGTCTGGCTGGCAACTCGGCACCGTAAAAATCCACTGCCAATCATTAGTGGACTGGAGTTCCGCTGTGGCGACCCCTAACTGGGAAAAGCCAAAAGTCATTACTATAATAAGGGTGTTCATAGCTCAGTACTAGGCTTTTGACCCAGAGGACTATTCGTAGCTCAGCCTCTATTCACAAATAACAGCTACCCATTGGCATGATTAATTTAGACTTAATTGCAGGCACTTTCATTGAGGGCTTTAGGGGACAGACCCAGGGATAATATAGCAATAACCCATGCCTGGGTGTGGGTAATGCTGGATTTTACCCACGGTTGGTGTGGCTTAGTCACGAGGGCGAAGCCCGAGTGGTCAAATAAAGACAACTGTGTGTACATCCAGCATTACCCACACCCAGAAGTGGGTTATTGCTATTATACAATGACATTATTTAAGAAAAAAAATATTTACTTTTCTTAAATAATGGCATTGTATAATGCCTCCTTGCTGCCCTTCCGCAGCTGTCTGGTGTTCTGCAGCAGTTCTGATATACTGCGCATGCATATGCTTACACAGTACATCAGAGCTGTGGGTGGAAGCAACAGAGAAAGCAAGATCTCTGCTGCTTTTTACAAAGTGTCTCGCTATGTTAAAGGAGTTTAACATAGCGAGACAGCTTTAAAAAAAAAGCAACGGAGAAAGGAAGATCTCCATTACTTTTTTTAAAGCTGTCTCACTATGTTAAACTCCCTTAACATAGTGAGACAGTGTCTAAAAAGCAACGGAGATCTTGCGTTCTGCATTGCTGTAAAAAAAAGACATATTAATGGAAAATGTCCGTGCGACTGGACCTTTTTCCATTAGTATAAGTCTGATTTACAGCGTGCACATTTTGGAATATTAATGGGGGGGGGGGGTCGTTGTATAATTTATGATTGCCCATCCCTTCATCCAAGTTGTACTTAGAGAATCAGGGAGCTACTTTGCTTTACATCCAAAGGAAGTTTATTCCATAAATGGGTTCTCTGGGATATATATCCACCTTGCAAGTAGGCCCTATTTATGCTTCAATGAAAGTTAAGATCTCTTGAGTAGGTGTTCATGGTGTTATTAGTTTTGCAGATGTGAGGAAGTTGTATTTTATTTTTTGGAAACACTTTGTTAGCTTGCAGTGGTAGTGTAACAATGCATTAGTGAAATGCAGATACACTGTCTCTTAAAATAGCAAATGCACTAAACTACTATCCTACCGTAATAACTACACACTGGATTGCTTAAACACAAAACAAATACTGATCACTTTGTAAACTTCAACCAGAAACATTTTTGATGCAAAAAAGAGAAAACAAAATGCATGATATCAATAAATCACCTGCAGATTGAAAGTATGTAGAGAGAATATATAACACATTTAGTGAGCTGGCCATCTAAAATGCACTTGTAAGCAATGCCACCAGAAGACATGCAGAAAGTCTTAGAACACCAGATGTTATTCGTATAGAACAAGAAAATAGACCAGTATTCCTTAGGTTCATGACCAAACTTACTTTGAAAATGATCCCATAACCTGGTTTAATAAATAGAGATTTTCATGGTAAAGTCTCTTGGGATTGAGTAACACTCACTAAAAATTATAGCCACAATTGAAACTAAAATCCTAATCCATAACTGTTGAGGTCTGCTTAAGGAAGTTCCTGGCTCATTTAGACCAAACAGCCAAATCCTGGCTTAGCTTGCCTAGGAAGAGGCAGCCATAAGGCCCGCAAAGCTGCCACATGTGTGATTTTCCGTACATGTGTACTGAATCTGCAATTCAAAAGCATATGTAGGTAATCTGCTTTTGAGGTTTCTCATCTCTAACAACTGATGGATGCCAATCCAGAATAGCCTTAGGGACAGAATTGCCATTGATGTACCAATTTAAAATGTCTGAAACCTATCACAGGGGTCTCTCTGAATTCCCACAGTGATGTTGTTGCCGATTCCTATCACAGTGTGGAGATTTAAATGTTTAAAAGTGCACTCCTTTTTTGCCTAAGGAGGTGACTACCCTTCATAGATTGGACTATCAGTAATGTATATGATTTTATGGTGTATTCTTCATAATTTGTACTTCTTCAGTATTGTTTTATCTTCCTTACTACAGCATGAAATAACACTCTTCAACAAAGTATTTTAACTCATTTCAGTATGTTTAATACTTCTGCACAATCCGACCATTGCATGACTCACAGCTTAAATCAGGAATCTCATACCTCTCAACCTCATAGAGCAAGAAATCTGGACAAAGCCATACATAATGGGAGACAAAAGCCCAAAATTGGGACACTTTTTAAACATTGCTCTTACAAACTTGGAAAGTTGATAGAATAACAGGTTTTGCATTAGCACAGATTTTCTGAAGGGTATGAAGTCTGAAACTCAAGCATCTGTCATTATTTTCTGACTTAAGCCCTGAGCGATTTGCCAGTGATTTGCTAGAAAACCACAATCATATGAGAAATGAACCAAATATATGAGGCACAAATCTGGACATTGCAAAAATCTGTACAGTTGAGAGGTATGATCAGGATCTCAGGAAGCTTGTGGTGAGCAAAAGAAAGCACTATTAGGTTAACAGAACACGCCACCCTTTTCTAAAGATTTTACCCCCAAATTCTTTTCAGTACTTCTTCATAAAGGCTTACCATACCTGGGCAATTCATATTCTATATTCCAAGTCAAAAGAACAATTTTCCTTGGTTACAGCCATTGGCTCCACCAACATTTCTGACAAAATACTCTGCAAGGAATTTTTAAACTCTGGTGTCTCTTTATATCCCCCCCCCCCCCAAAAAAAAAAAAAAAACATGCTTGCAAATGCCTCTCCGTGTCCCATTACCTCCAGCATTTGCTATCTACTTCAGGGAAAAATTCTCTGAAGTCTGCTTGAGGTTCAAAAATACCTACTGCAAACACTTCCAAGGAAAAATCCTAAACCTTCTGAACTTGGCTGTATACTTGGAAGCCGTACAGATATTTTCCTAAAGTTCTTTTATATACTCCCTTTCCATTCTCTCTTTCCAAACATTACTAACTTCCTTTGATTGATTCTTAGAATTATCATGCAACATTATATATGCTCTATTAATTATCCATTTTTAAAAACATCTTCTAGACCAGACGTGTCCAGCCCGCAGGCTGCATGCGGCCCTCAGAGCTCTTCCATGTGCCCCGCAACCTTTAACTGCAACTTCAGTGTAAAAACACTTTTTTCATTAGGATTTCATACTTGTGACCTGTAACCGCAATGTGCGCATGCGCCAAAGCATCCTTCCTGTTTTCACACTGAAGAATCGGTGTGTGTTTGCGCTGAAGAGAGGATACAGATGCCAGACAGCACCTAACTGTAGAGGTGTACAATGCCAAGAAGACAGTAAAAGATGTCTCATAACACTGCATTCACAGTAAGGTGTAATTCAGCACTATTGTATTCAATTTATTTATCCAGATGCAACATACCAGTCATTGCCTTTTGGTTGTACTGTAATGATCACTGATAATCTATTTAGTCAGATGGTGATACATGTCAGTGAAAACGGTTTAAATTCTACAGAGAAACCGCTTCTTTGGTTCATATAGGATAACCTGGATAAGATGAGTTTCAGAGGAAAAGGATTTAAACTATATTTGATGGAGAAGATACTGAGCTTGGAAAAAAGTGTATATTGGTGTTGGTGTGTGTGTACTTAGGGTGGGTGGGTGGGGTGTACACCCCAGTGGGACAGATATCTTTCTTTAACTACTTGCTGAAAAGTGTTGTTTAGTTGAATTATGGGCTTTGGTTATCTACTGCTAGCAGGGGTGACTAGTTTTATGCTTCCTAATTATTCTTTTTGTGAATGTTTTTATGTTTTATGCTATTTGGGATTGTTCTATTTGGACTTTTCATTTATTCGACTTTGTCTTAGCAGGGTTTATGCAGGTTCTGATTTTTTTTTTTTTTTTCCCTGTCAACAACCTGAGAGAAGTATAGCATAGTTACTGCTTTGTCAGTTTTGTTTTGCACTTTTTAGGTACAGTGATCTGGTTTGAGGGAGGTCCACTCTTACAGCGAGGCATCTCCAGTCAGGTGAGCACCTCAGAGAAACGTGCCACTTATCATTAGAGTTTAGTTAGCATGAGTCTTGTGCCAAAGAGTGTGGCTAGTGATAATCGGCGAATAACATTTATAAAAAAATGTATATTTGATGATGTTTTATCTTATTTTGTGTGTGTTTTGCCATGCACAAACTCCATGCTCATTATACAAAACAAAAATTGAATTAACTGTGATTTTTAGTGTACTTCAAGACCATTTATGTTGCAAGTCCATATCCCCAGTTTTCAGGCACTCTTTCTCGAACCACGAGTCCAACCAATTGGACATGTCCAAGATTTGCCCAGCAGCTCATTTGCCGACTGTGTATGCAGATTTGTTAAGAGCATTTGGGAACACTTATAGATTTTAAACTTTGAAAATGAAATGTTGCTTCACTTTTTAACCATGCCTTCTGGCAGTGTTTTCCACATAGTGGACATAGCAAGATAGGTGATATAAACACTGTTTATTTTAATGTTCTTGTTTATATTAAAAAAAAAATCACAATGACAGGTATACGATTGTTGCTTTTACTGAGTGTGCCTTGAAATGTTGTATCACGTTGATAGTTTGTTGAACACAGTAGCGCTGTACTGCGGCAAGCCATCCATCCTCTACCCCTTTTTTCCCCATTTTGCACATGAGGTTGGGGTGTCACTTCAACAGTGACAATAATCTTGTTTTTTGGATACGTCACCTGGATATGATTTAGCAATATATTTGAATTTGCGTTTCCTAAGGTCTGTGGAAATGCAGAGAGATGATTTTTCATTGGTACAGTAACAGCAGGCAGCTCTTTCGTGTTTGTATGTTCCAAAAGAAAAACGAGTTGAATGGTAGGAGAAAGCTGAAATAAGCAAATACGAATAACGTAATGCTAAAGCAACTAAAAACTTTAATATGGTAAGCACTTTCAGTGGTAAAAATATTCCACCTTCTTCAGACCCTGCTTTGGTCTGAAGAAGGTGGAATATTTTTACCACTGAAAGCGCTTACCATATTAAAGTTTTTAGTTGCTTTAGCATTATGTTATTCGTATTTGCTTATTTCAGCTTTCTCCTACCATTCAACTCGTTTTTCTTTTGATTTTTAGTAGTTTTTTGGTTTTCTTGGTTTTGTGTGTGTATGTTCCCCCCCGTTAATTACTGACAGTGCTGTTAACTGTGCCACAAGATTTGTTAGTGTAAAACTGACACTTTTTTTGTATGAAATCTTTAGCTACAATCTCGCCAGAGTGGTTGAGATTGGAGCTTGCGTGTTTAAGTATTAGTTCTTTTACTCATTGGCATATTCATATTGCTGTTGGATGATGAGCACACTTTTGCCACAAATATACTCTTGTGTGTTGGCTTTCATAACTGGGAAGTTTTTAAAATATTAGAATTGTGTATTTGTAGTAGTGGTATATAGTGAGATGAATGATGTTAACGTGCAACAGAATTGCAGAACAAAATGACGAGTCCACCATGTTCTTTTTCAGACTTTTTTAAAAGTAGTTGTCTCATTTACTCTTTATGGATGTTGGGCACTCAGAGTGCACATTATAAGAGCATATCATGGGCTGTTACAGGTCTACCTGCTTATAGTATAACCTTGAGAAAGGCACTTTATCTGTAGAAGATTTTTGTTTTACAAATAATTTATTTTTCTTTGCTAATGTACAAGGTTTTGTCTTCAAGCATCTACTTCCAGCCTGCTTATGTGTGTGTGTATATGTGTGTGTGTAAATGCCCCAGTTAAGTATACCTGGTGGTTAGTGTTACTCAGGCTCAAACCCTGTATCTTAGGTACAAGGAACAAGAGCTGTAATTCTCTACTCATACCACCACTTGTGATTCAAGGAGTTGAGTGAGGATTTTACATCCATTCCCTATTGCAATATTACTAGCTTATCATTTTTTAATGTAACATAGGCAATTTATTCTTCAAATGCAACAGGCACTTTATTTGTAGATGAAACTATGAAATATAAAGTTGTTTGCTGTTAGCAACCTCTTCATTAGTTACAGATCCCTTTAATGTGGAATTATTATGACTTTACTAAGGGATTTTTCATATTTACTGATATTGGTGGATTGTAAAGACAGAAGTTTGAGGGGTCTTTTATGGTTGAAATTTTCTGAAATTGGTAGTTTTGTCATTATTGGTTTCATTGCTTACTAGAAGACTGTTCAAAACTACAAATTTAAAACACATTCTAACAAGTGGTGCTATGTTATACAAAGAATATAATTTAATACAATCAGTAAGGTGAATCAAAGAACACATACATATATGCATGTCCCTAAAAATGTGTGCAAGGAGCCTGTGATTTGATTAACTAAGATGTTAGAGTTAACTGTTCGATTAAGAATTAGAATGAGAACTAGAATTTTAAGGCAAATATTAGGCATTTATTACATTTATTCATTGTTCAAATGCACCTACAGTACAGACAGGAGGTCAACTTTGGTGGCCTGCGGCAGCAAAAAAGTTAACTATATGATATATTTTGTGTGCGGCCCCTGGCAAGCCAAAATATTGGACACCCTTGTTTTAGACTCAATTAGAAACTTTAACAGAGCTGGTTAAGAATCCCCGTTCCCTTGTCTACTCTGTTATCAATTCCTGGTAGCAAAAGCAATCTTTTACATGCAGTCCAGTTTTTTGTTTGGTTACATCCCACTCTATTACCTTTTCCACTAGTTATATGGTCACAGTACCTTGCTTTATTTGCTATTTCATTTTCCAATAAATTACAGTCCCTCTTACCTGTTTTCTATATCCCTACTTACAGTCATTCCTATTTGTAAAATCTCCTTCTCCATTTCTGTATTGGCTTACTTCTGGTATTCTAATACTTTCTGCTACTTTACCAATAAAATAATCTGAATGGTTTAACAGCTCAGAATCCTCAGGATAGGAAGATACCTTGCTTATTTCATGGCTGAAACTGGTTTGAAAGATATATGTATCACAGAAGATAGAACACCATATACATTTTACTCTAATAAGTGTTTCTCTAGAACAGTGACACCTCGACCTCGTGTAAAAATGGGTTGTGGACTGATGGATGGAATAGTACAGAAGATAGCAATCTGGTTCAGGGCTGGGAGTTAATGCTACTTGTGCTTTCAGACTATGCCCTTTTGATTTTAAAAATAAAAACAGATACAGTATACCAAGGCTTATAAAACATTCAGTGTTTCCCACACATTATACTTAGAAAGAAACATTTATTAAGCAGTGGGTTGAAAGAATATGAAGGGTGAGAAAAGATGAAAACCGAGAGGTAATAAATCTAGGGGAAGATTGGAGGATACAGAAAGACAAGTTGAGAGAATACCTAAAAGAATGTTAAACAGAAAATGAAGATAAGAGAAGGAAGCTTTGAGAGAATTGCAGAACTGGCTCAAGAACCAACACAGCAAAGGGATAATAAGACTAGAAAAAAACACAAAAGCTCAAACATAGATTGAAATGATAACAGAGAAAGAATGTCAGCTCAAGAGGAAGATCTGACAAAAAAGAAGTTATGTACTCACCATACCATTCCATCTGTGTTGTCCATTTTCATTCTTCCTCAACATATGGGTTCGGATCTGATCCTTGGTTCTGACTCAGCCGTTGTTCTACAGCTCGTGGAAACTACAAACTCTTAAACTCCTCCCTTAACCATAATGCTGTAGTCCCCTCCTTCCCCAGATCTTGTTTGCAGCTCCATATTTTAAGACATTACATTTTTACATTACTATGGAAAATCACTTTCTGCAGCTCAAAAGAAAGGAACTTTGTTCCTGTGGCACTCTCCTGCTGTACCAGAAGTCATCAAAGAAATATGGTAGGGGGCTGCTGGGAGGTGAGTTTAGGAAGAATGAAAATGGACAACACAGATGGAACGTTATGGTGAATTCATAACTTCTTCATCTGATGTTGTCAATTTTCATTCATTCCTCAATATATGGGACAGAGTCCCCAGCTATTTGAATACTAGGTGGACTCTAAGGAAGGATATTTCTGAATAATGGGTGCTGAAGGCTGTTCTTCCCCTCGAGTCCAGATCTAATTTGTAATGAGTAATAAAGGTATGAGTGTTAACCCGAGTTACAGCCACACAAATATCGTCCACGGCAGTTCTGGATAAAAAAGCTGAAGTCGTCACCATGTACCTGGTTGAATGGGCTTTTAAAGACTTTGAAAGGACCAAACCACACTTTCTATAGACGAAAGGAATACAGTCAGTCAGTAATTTTGATAAAGTTACTTTGAAACTGATCGACCCAATCTAGTTTCTGAAAGGATACAAACAACTGGTTAGATTTCCTAAATTTCTCAGATCTGTGCAGCATTCAATAAGGGTAACATGTATTCACCTTTGTTTGTGAGAAATCTGGAAAGAATACAGGGAGATTAATAGCTTGATTAATGTTAGATCCTGACACCATCTTAGGAAGGAAGGAAGGGTTGGTTACTTCTTAAAGACACTCTATCCTTGTGAAAGATTAAATAAGGAGGCTTAGAAGATGAGGCTTGAAGTTCTGGAACTCTTCTAGCCGATGTTACTGCTATGAGAAAAAAAAAGTCTTCCAAGTCAGATATCACAATTCACACTTTGCTCTGAGTTAGGGCCTGTAACATCAAAGTAAGATCCCATGGTGGAGGAGGAGCGTACTTGAAGGGGGGCTTTAGTAGAAAGGTTCCCTTTATACAGGCCTTATAAAGACATGAAGACGCCAATGTAGAATTATCAACTCAGATATGAAAACTGGAAACTGAAGATAACAGCTAGCTGAACATTAGCTCTAGAAGGATTATCCCCATCATTAAAAATGGAAGTCAGAAATTCAAGAATCTTATGTACTGGTGGTGAAAAGGGGTCTGTGTCATATGGTTGTGACGAAAGGGCAAAACATTTCCATTTGCTCTTGTAGATCTTCCTAGTGGACGCCTTTTGAGAAGATAAAAGAATGTGGTGCATCAGAGATGAGAGTTTTGGCTGCCTGGCTATCAATGGAATTGGAGGGCGCATGCAGTTAACTTGAGGCCCAAGATGTCTGGGTGTGTAATATCTGTCGAATGAGAAAGGACGTATGGAATCGGATCCAGAATCCAAGGCAGGTAAAGTAGATGAGGCCAAAGAAAGGGAAACCAAATCTGTCGAGGCCAATAAGGGCAATGAGGATGACTTTGCTCTTCAATCGGGATGCTTTCTGTAGAAATATGGGAATTACAGAAGTCGGAGGATAAGCATAGAGGAGAGCTGGAGGTCAGTCGTGAAGGAGAGTGTCTCTTGGTGATTCCCCCAGCGAGAAGATCAGGGCAAAGAACCTGCTGCATTTGTTGTTCAGAGGGGATGCTGATAGGTCACAGCATGGTTGACCCCATTGGCGGAAAATCATGTCCGCCACATTTTTGTTGAGAGATCATTTGTGAGGTAGTAGAATGGACCTGCTCAACTTGTTTGTGATCATGTTGGATTTCCAAGGAATGTGGGTTGCTATAAGAAATCAACTTGAAGAGATCACCCACTGCCACAATCTCATAGCTTCTCAACACAAGGGGTAAGATCTGGTTCCTCCTTGTTTGTTGATGTACCATAACACAGACAAATTGTTGGTTTGAATCAAAATAGCCTTAGATGGGTGAGAGTCTTGGAATGCCTGCAATGCTAGGGGTACTGCTCTCATTTTTTAGGATATTGATATGCAAGTTGGCCTCTTTGGGGGACCATATGCTTTGAACAGTCTTCCCTACGAAGTTCCCCCCCACCCGATCTGGGAAGCTTCTGTGGTTACTATGGTGTTGGGTTGAGGGAGGATGAATGGACAACCTTGTAATAGCTGATCTGAGTGAATCCACCACCAAAGGTATCTTTTGTAGACCTGAGTTATACTGATCTTGCTGGACATAAGTTGATGTAGTGGACCACTGGGTTGCCAATGTCCATTAGAGAATTCTCACATATGGTACTTTGTTAGTGAAAGCAGAACTACCACTGCTGACATCAAACCCAGGGTCTATATGATCTTGTGGGCTGGTAGCAATGAACTCTGAATTATTCTGCTGACTTGAAAATGAATGGCTTGAATCCTTGGCAAGTTCAGACACGGTATCATTGGTGATGTGTTGAAATTGGTTCCTATGAATTCTAGCATCTGAGAAGGCCGTAACTGAGATTTGTTGTGGTTGATTGTGATGCCCAGAAAGGAACAAGTCTGAAGTTTATAGTTTTGAACTCATATCAGTAGATGCTTGGTTGAGGCAGTAAGGAGCCAGTCATCTAGGTATGGAAACACTCGTAATCTTGCAGTCTGAAGTGAGCTGTTACCACTGCCCTGCATTTGGTAAACACACTGGGGGCTGTGGTGAGACCAAAGGGCAGTACTCTGAATTGGTAGTGACTGGCTCCCAGCCAAAATGTAGGTATCTCTTGGACCATCTGTTCATTTTTATGTGACAGTTCATATTCTGGAGATCTATAGAGCACATCCAGTCATCCTTGTGCAGGAAAAGCAACATGGACTGAAACATGACCATCTGGAACTTGGTACACTGAAATGACTTGTTCAGAATGTTGAGATCCAAGATTGGTCACCGGTCCCATGTTGTTTTCTTTTCTTTTTTAGCACTAAAAGGAATCTTGAGTAAATTCCATATTCCTTCTGGTCTTGGGGGGACCTCTTAGATAACTCTTATGTCTAACAGCTTTTGTATTTCTAAAGCTGCTGTCTTCCTCTGACTGGGTGGAATGTCGAGAATATTGTTCTGTAACAGCGGTGGTAGGGAAAAGCGAATTATATAGCCTCTGGAAATAATCCACTGCACCCAAATATCTTTTATGTCTAGCCAGGCTCTCTGGTGCAGGGATAATTGACCCCCAACTGCCTCCAGAGGTGGGCAATCAGGCCTCTTTTCAAGAGCGCTAATAGTGTCTATCAGAGAAGGGATCTCTGGACCCTTGGTTCTGCAGGCCTCCTCTGCTGTGTGGATGGTGTCTTCTATTCAAGTCCTCCCCCCTGCCTCGGGGGGAACTTTCTCCACATGGATCATGGAATAGACCCTGGGATTTCTTGAACCACATCTTTCAACCACCTCGCTGATTCTGGAAAAGGTCCTTTGAGGAATTAAAAAACATATGCCAACAGCAGAAAGGGTCTTACCATCTTTCTCACACCTGGAGAGTTTGTCTTTCACCTTGGGATCAAATAACGAACTTCTGTCAAAAGGAGCATGGACGAAGGTTGGCTTAAAGGGATCCACAAAATCACACAGGTGCACCCAGGCACATCTCCTGATGGAAATGCCCAAACCCACCACTCCTGAGGCTCCTTCAGCTGCATGTGAAATGAGCCTCATAGATGAATTTGAAATGGACTGAAGGGTAGCTAAGTGTGAAGCAATAGAAGACTCTGCCTCAGCAGTACTAGTCCCTGAGATGGTTTTTGAGAGTTCATTGATGAAATCCCCTTGTAATCTGGTAAAGTGTGTCAAGTAATTCAGGAACCTGAGTCCAAATGTCACTGATACATACACCCAACTGTCCAGAGCCCTATACTCCCTGTTAGAGGGTGGACAGAAGAACTCTGTTCTGCAAGTTCTTTTTTGGTGGCTGCCACCATGACTATAGCATCTAAAGGTATTCCTTTGTTCGAAAATTCCCTTCCTTTTGGTGGTGCCAGGACATGTCTGGTCTCCTGGGGACTGGCTCCACAGAATCTGGTTCCTTGTATGCCCACTGAGAGATAAAGTCAATTAACTCATCAGTGAGCGCAGTCACCCTGGAAGTAGATGGGCCAGCACCAAATGCCTCCAGGAACACCAATTGCTCTTGAGAAGGATTGTCAAAAGACCAACTCCATTGTTTCAGGATCTCTAAAATGTTTCCAAATGAGACAGTGCCAGGTGGTGATCTTGGGGACCCTTTCCATTCATCAAAATCAGTATCCTCCATGACTGACTCCTGCGGGGAGTTCAGTTGCCTCCTCCTGCACTTTCTCTTCCTAGGGACTTCTTCAGTGTGGGATGTTCTGGAGAAGTATCAGAAAAAAATAACAATGCCCTGTGGGGTCACCTGGAGACTTTGGGCTGACTGCCCTTTTGGAGTAAAATGCTGAGGCTCATGATACAAAAACATCTGAGAAATAGAAGGAGGTTCTGAGGGGGAGGAGCCATCTGATATTAAGATGAAAATACTCTACTACCTCGAAGGCAGAATGCCCCAGGGAGAAAGAAACCATTGGAGCTGAGAAGACATGCTTCTGGACCAACAGCTCCTTCCAACCCAAAGACACCTCCCCTGAGGCAGGAGTCAGAACTCAGCTATCAAATGCCAAGGCTCCAAGAGCGAGAGATGGCTCTGAGAACTTCGAAGTTGACCCCAACCCCTCTGATCGACAATGAAGCTTCGGGTCCAAGAGCCTTCCAGCTCTGACATGCTTGGAACCGGTATGCTCATCCCACTCTGAGAAGACATCGGATCCAAAGATAGAGGTAGCTTCAGATCCGAAACAGATGGCACCAGGAAACTCTGATCCAAGAGCTCTGAATCTGAAGGACGGATTGGAGAAGCACCCAGAATAAGTGGAGTTGTACAAGCTTAGGCCTCTGAATCCATTGGGTTAGGGGCTGGGAGAAATCCAATCTGAATTTTGTGTCAAAAGAAACTTCCTCATGATTCTGTCCACATCCGCTTCTGTGACACTTTTGGATGAATGGGAAGAAGCGATGGAGGGAGAATGACATCTATCCAGGAAGGACGATAGAAGCTGAGATGGGGACTGGATCCAGGGAAGATGCATACACGGTTTTAGATAATGGTTTTGGCTCTGAGGGAGTAGGACCTGAAGAGATGGACCTGGTGTCTGAAGTGTTAGGATCCAAAGACTTGTGGCATGTCGGATCTGAAGTTTTTCTGGTTTTCTTTCGCTGTTCCGAGGTTGGATCTGAAGAAAAAGAATGAGATGAGCCAGTTTGTTCAGAAGGCCTCTTTTTCCCTCCTTTTTTCAGTCTTGAAGGTTTGAGCTCCTGATGGTGATTCTCCAAAGGCTGAAGGAATAAGGCCTTTTAAGTATTAATTTGTGTTTTTGAGACTCAGTTGTGAGACACACCAATGTCCCCCTCACCAGACTCGACAAGAAGGTCATGATCAGTTGTCTGTCTGGTGCCAGAATCTACCACATCATGCATGCACTTAAGTCTCTGCACAAATATTACAAGTATGACTCTGTCATTGTACATGTTGGTGTGAATGATTTAAGACATACCTCCCTGGACTATATGAAGAGTGACATGACTGAAGTCTCAAAGTATGTGTTTCAGGCAGGTATGACCCTAGCCCTAAGCAGCATCCTACCTTCACCAAGAATGATACCTCAATACCAACAAAAAATAATTGACTTCAACAACTGGCTTAGTTTCTGGTGTCATTCCAAGGTGATCCAGTATCTGTCTGCCAGGGATGACATGGTCGAAAGGCCTCAATGCTTTGCCACAGATGGCCTTCACCTGTCACCACTGGGTTTCCAGATCCTGGCCAAGGCTTTTGCCTCCCCCATTGTGCCTTTTTTAGGCAATGTCGCAAAGACAAACCTTCCAACATAAAAGATCTGTCAAAAAGCAAACTGAAGGTCATGCTGCTTAACGCTAGGAGCCTAAACCTGAAAATGGACTCACTGGAAGGCCTCCTTGCACTAGAAGATGCTTAATGTCTGTGTGGTCATGGAAACTTGGTTCAGGGCTGCAGAGAGCATCCCTTCCTTACCAGGCTATACCTCATTCCACACATTCCGACCCCAAAATGAGGTCGGAAAAACTAAGGGTGGTGGAGTCTCTATCTTCATCAAGAACAGACACACCTCCAGACTGGTCTGCCAGCAAGACACACTGGAACTACTCCAGGTAAAACTGACAGTTGGCAAGACACCCATCCAAGTTATACGTAGCTATCGACCCCCCCTCCAAGACTCAGGGCATCCACCCCTCTTACCTGGATCTACTAAACTCCATCAATGTACCCCCTAACACCCTGATCCTTGGTGACGCACTAGACCAGCTCGTCTCATCCCCCAGAAGGGAAGATAACATTCTGGACTTGGTTCTCACCAACATGGGTGATCACTGCACCAGTCCCATAGTATGTCCTTCTCTGGTTAGATCAGATCATCAGACTGTCTCATTCAAAGTTTCTATCCCACAAAACCATACCCCCAGCCGAAATCAAGCTAAAAACTTCTCAAAAGCTGACTGCAACCTCCTAAGGGAGGGTATTTGTAGCTTCACACCACCGCTCCCCCCAGAGGATGCAGACAACTATGCTGAACAGTACGCCAATGCAGTTTACAAGCACCTGTACAATTGTATGGACTCAGTCGTACCCAATAGAACTAAAACCTGCTCTTCAAGGAAACACAAACCTGTTTGGTGGACATCCTCTATCAACAGGCTTTACAACAAAAGGAAGAAACTGTTGTCCAAGGGTAAAAGGGAACAAATTCCAAATTGGAAAAACTCTCTCCTTAGCCTCAATAAGCAAATTAGATCACTAGTGAAATTCTCCAAGGCCAATTATGAATCAAAACTAGCCTCCATAACAATGGGAAACAATAAAGTCTTCTTCAATTACCCCAGGAACTTCCATGGCAAAGCCCAGGTTTGCTCCGAATTAGTACCTAACAGTATCACTTACACTGATCCTGTTGACTTAGCCAACCTGCTAGCAGATAGGTTCAGAAAGCAAAATTCACCCCTGTCCCCCCCCCCCCAAAGACCTTTTTGACATCCCAGATACTTTTCTTCCACCTCACATCTCTGTAGATCAAGTGTTATAGGCCCTATCCAAGGCAAAAAAAACACAGCTTCCATGGGACCTGATAGTATCACAGGATGTATTCTGCATTATCTCCAGCAAGAAATGGATTTGTCATTTAGCACCCTATTCAACCACAGCCTAAGTAATGGCTTCATTTCAGCAGAGTGGAGAACTGCTATTGTCATCGCGTTGCACAAAGGGGGTGCCACTACTGACTCTGGAAACTATCGCCCCATTAGCTTGACAAGTCAGATCTGTAAAGCCATGAAGCGTATTATTATGGATCTCATAAACAAGGACATAGACAATCTCCAAGCACTTGACCCCACCCAGTTCGGATTCATCAAGGGCAGATCTTGCCTGTTGAACCTGGCTGACTTCTTTGAGACTATCACCAAGGCTCTGGATGAGGGAAAGTCAGTATATACAGCTTACCCTGACTTGGCCAAGGCCTTTGACACAATCCCCCACTCTAGCATCATTGAAAAGCTAACACAACTTGGTCTAAATCTCTATCTCATCAGGTGGGTGGCCAACTGGCTCCCTGACAGGATCCTCAAAGCCAAAATAGGCACCTCCACTTCTCATACCAGACCTGTCACTAGTGGAGTTCCCCAGGGATCTGTCCTGGGACCCCCACTGTTTGGCATCTATTTCTTGGAGGTAAAGACAAAAGGCCTGTGACTGACCAAGTTTGCTGACGACTGTAAGCTGAGTGCTGTCATTGACTCCCCAAACTATGTTAACATACTGTAAGAGGGTCTCACAGCAACTAATGACTAGTGCCAAAGTTATGGCCTCAAGCTAAATGCAAAAAAATGTGTCATTATACCATTCGGCAAAAACACGATCCCTACTGATTACCACATCAAAAGCAACCCCCTAGGCACACAACCTGTGGTGAGAGACCTAAGCACTCAGGTTTATAACAACCTCACAATCGACCATCATGTAGCGGCAGTGGTCAGAAAAGCCTTTCACATGGTTCATCTCATAAATAAAGGGATCGTATACAGAAAAAAGGAGGTTATTACCTGTCTATACTCCTCCCTCATTAGACCAATAATTGAGTATAATGCCCCGTTTGGGATGTACCTCTCCAAACATCTGCACCAACTGGAAAGGCCACTGAAATACCTCACAAAGAGAATCCATGGCCTCCAACACCTGTCCTATGCAGACAGAGTCAAATCACTATCACTCTACTCGGTATCATACAGATTGCTCAGGGGTAATCTGTGTCTCGTCTATAAGGCAATCTCAGACCCTGCCCTACTAGAGTTGCTCTATATCTGTACATCTAATTCCTCACACACTACCTGCTCAAAAGGCCTGAACCTAATATGTGACATTAACAAAACCTGCTGGAGAGTCAGGTTTGTCTCCCAGAGGCTGCCCAGTCTCTGGAATAGACTTCCCATACAAGTCAAACAGAGCACCTCGCTTACCCTCTTCAAGCGCAACCTTGATGAGTGGATGGGAAACAACAAATTCATCCCAGGGGCCCCACCTGTATCCCTCACTGACAGGTGCTGACTGAGGTTTCTTTCTGGGGATAAACTCTTGGCTAGGCTTGTAAGGGCCCCAGGGCCATTAGCCTAGTAACCTCCTATGATTGTTCCGGTCCTAAACAACAGGCACACAACAAATGAGCATCAGATAGGGGAATCTTGTGCCCACATTTATTACATTTTTTAAAACCTGATGATTTATCTGCCATAATACCTTCTTGTAACAATCACAGCAACAAGAATAAAAAAATAGAATATCTTTTTTATTTTTTTTTAATTAACAGAGAAGAAGAAAAGTTTGACAAACACCAGCAATGGCATAAAGAAAATACTGACAAGCGGTAGGGAAGGTATACCAACCATGGTAAGCACATTACTCGCATAAAGAAAGGGAGAGAGAATAAATTAGCTGATAAACAGCAACATAGAAAAAATGGGCAACTATGGTAAAAAAAGGTTATCGATGGTAAAAGAAGGTAAAGGGAGGACAACACTTGGAAATATAAGAACTAAAAACAATGAATAAACTTGTGTAAAAACAAAAAAGAATAAAGCACACCGAGAAACTGAATAAGATTAGCGCTTTCATTTACTATTTCAGCAAATAATACTAATAATAGTGCAAGTGACGGTTCTGGTGGTTCTACCTTATTTAATAATGCATGTGAGAACAATGATGTTTACCTTAATAAGGATGATGACACCCTTGATGATGGTACCAGAACAGAGGTTCCTGTTATGAGAAGTGATAGGTTAGCTTACAAACAACCTAACAATCCTGGTACAAATAATGGTAATACTGATAATGTAGTTCCAGGACCATCACGGGGTTTTCAGAAGAGGAAGAAAATGGGGGTCACCAGAATAAGGCTTATCAACAACAGCACTGAAAAAAGAAAGGCCAGAACAGGAGGAGGAAGTAATTACTCCCTTAATATTTGATTCCTTTATCAGTACCTCTTCTAATGATAGCGTTGGAACTGTAGGGAAGGATAGGAATGCACTTGTAGTGTTGTGGAATAGTACACATGATTTTAAAGTTTTTAATTTTTCCACATTTACACTTGATCCATTATTGATTTTCTTTCCAAAGGTCTTACCTTTGTTCCATCACTTAGAGGTGATTTGGCTACGAGTATTATAGATTTAAAATCTTTTACCAGGAAATTGAACTTAAATGTCCTTCTAGGACAAGCTACGAGCCTAACTTCAGATTTTAGGGTGTCTAGTGTTTTCAATCCTGGCCTACATCCATCTATTCTTCTTTTTGAAAGAATTTGCGAAAATGATTTTAGATCTTTGTTTTACAATAAACAGTTGTATAGCACAGACAATTTCAATTTGTCACAAACTGAAAGGGACCTTTTGAACAATTTAAAATTTGCAGACATACGCATTTTGAAACCAGATAAAGGAGGTGGTTTAGTTTTTATGGATAATAGTGAATATATTCAACGTATGAGTTTATTATTAGATGGGGAAGCTTATGTTAAGTCCTCCTTGAATGAATTAAATGGGGCTTATCAACGTATCAGGGGGTTTATTCGTGATTTATTCCTAGATGGTAGGATTGATCTTGATTTATTTAATTATTTCAACATTTTTTACCCTCTTACCCCGGTTTTATTTGGATTACCAAAACTCCATAAGAATATGGATAACCCCCCATTCTGCCCCATCACTGATGGTAGGCAATGTATTACATATGCCTGTGCTAAGTTTGTGGATACCAAATTAAAGGAAGTCTTGAAAAGTGAAAAACAAATATGTAAGGATTCATGGACTTTCTTAAAAGCAATTAACGGCATTCCTTTCTTTGATGATGTTAATTTCCTTACTATCGATGTACGTGACCTTTATACTGTGATCCCTCAAGATATAGGCTGTAAATGGGTCAGAGAGTTTTTACTTGAACACCATACTGATGGGTCCCTTATTGACCTTATAGTTTATTTACTGGAGGTGATTTTAAGTAATAATTATTTTTTATTCAATAAACAATTTTACCTCCAAAGAACGGGTGTTGCCATGGGGTCCCCCTGTGGGGCCACTTTTGCCAATGTAGTCATGGCCCATTGGGAGAGGCAATCTTTTTGTGGAAAGGGCCAAATGGTACACCCGCTACCTGGATGATATATTCATCCTCTGGAGAGGTGATATTGAATCGGTTTGAACATTTATCAATCAAATTTCTGGATTTACCGACTTCTTACATTTTACATGGGAGTTCCAGCCTCATAGTATTTCTTATTTAGATATTGAATTAACTAAGTCCTTTAGTGATAAACAATACACTTCGAAGATATTCAGAAAGGCTACGCACTCTAATTTCTTCTTGCATTTTTCTAGCTGCCACCCCTTTTCCCAAAAGAGAAGTGTGGTTAAAGGTCAGTTAGTTCGGGCAGCTAGAATGACCACGCTAGAAGGTGATTTTGTGAAGGAATGTGAATTTTTAAAGGAAATGTTTCTCAAGAGAGGTTATCCTAAGTCTTTAATTGATGTTTTAATTAAGGAGGTCCATAACAAATGTTCATTAGGCACCTTTAAACCATTATTATCCCCCAAATTAAATCTTGATGGATTGTTAATGGACGAGAATGACTGCCATGTTTCCAGTGTTGATACCTGTGAGCTTAAGTGCATTATACAAAATTATAACACTTGTAATAATGACAACTTTAAAATTAGTTTTATTACCACTTTCTCCATGGATGCTTATTCATTAAGATCCATTATAAATAAAAATTGGTACTTCTTGGCAGAGGATAGCTCAATGATGAATAATATAGGTGACCTTCCTTAGTTTGTATTTAGGAGAGGTAGGAACCTGAAAATGTTATTAGAGAGTGGCCCACCTAGAGTATATGGCCCCCATTGTGGTATGTTTAAATGCGGGTCATGTAGATGGTGTAAATATAGTAAAGTAACCAAGCAGGTTAGCATAGGTAATATGCATCTTCCCATTAAGGGTAAATACAACTGCAACACTATGGGTGTTGTTTACCTAGGAATATGTACCCGCTGTCCAGCATTTTACGTAGGTCATACTGAAAGGCACTTGAAAAATAGAATTTATGAGCTTATTTACGCAATTAGTAAATTAAACTTGAACAATGCTCTTGCTAGACATATTAATTCTAACCCTTTACATGAATTTAATTTTGTGGTGTTGGAAAAAGTAATTGAAAATTAAAGGGGTGGTCCAAGTGACTTAAAATTAGACGAGAAGGAATTAGTATGGCAAATAAAATTGAATGCAGCTACAATGCCAGGTTTAAATGAAGCTATTTCATTTAAAAGTATATTAAAATTGAGGGCTTTGTTAAGATGATGAATTATTTAATATGTATGCTTTTATTTTTTAATATATATATATATATATATATATATAATATATATATATTTGAACTATGTTTGTAATATATTAGTAATGTTCATTTATGTGTTATTTCTGAATGGTTATAAGTTTTGGGTGTGGGTCTTTTTAAATGTGGGCCTGCCCTTTGTATTGTTCCATAATGTCACAGTTTTGATTATGTATTTAAAGGATATTTTATTTATTTGTCACTTGGAAATATAATCAAAGATATATAGCAAAAAATGAAACATCATTTTTCTGAAGTTACTCAAGAACTGTAGCAACCATGTCTGTTCACAATATCGGCAAACGAGCTCTGGAAAAGGAGGGGGACTACAGCATTATTAGCAAGAGAGCAGCTCAAAAGGTGGTGGTTTCCACGAGCTGTAGAACAGTTGCCCAAGTTGGATCCAAGGATCGGATCTGAACCCATAAGTTGAGGAATGAATGAAAATTTACATCATCAGATCAATTTCTTAGGCAATTCACCAAAGTCACAACAATATAGACAGAAAGACAGGTATTTGCAAATAAAGAGGAGAAGAGTGGCATGAGGACAGAAGATTTAGGGAAAATATTAAATAAGTTTGCAGAATTCTTTGCTAAAATGTATGAAGTAGACCTAGTTAATATAAGATTTCAAGAGGATATCCAAAGTTTTTTTGAGAAATATTCAACTGCCACAATATTTTGAGAGACGTGTAACAGAAAGGCAAAGAGAGTAACTAATGAAATCAATTAAACAGCGGCATTAGAAACACAAGTTAAACATATGGCGAATACGTATATACATACAAATATTTCTAGCCTGCCAATATGCCAAAACAGTCGTTCCCATAATACGTGTCCAGGCTTTTCTTAAAAATATCTGAACCACTGCTTGCTTTAATTTAATTTGGTAGTCTGTTCCATTCATCAGCTGCTATCTCAGACAACCAATTAATACACTTCTAATTCTACAGAATCTTCTACAAAGGTTTTCTGATGATGCTCTATCTCTTTTTGATAACCCAAAACATTCCCACAAGTAACTGTATCTAACTGCCCTATATACCTAAATAAGATCTCCTCTTAAATATATTTATGAGACTACAAGTTCAGATATTTTAGTCTTTCATAATAGCTTAAATTTTCACATCCATGGATGCCCTTGGCATATTTCCACTGTACTCTTTCCAGTTTACTCATGTTTGTTTTCTTATAAGGTTTCCATACTGTTATTCCATACAGAAGTGTAATTAACAAACTATGACCTCATCATTTCTAATTTCCTAGAATTTATCAATCTTTTTATTCAACTTACAGTTCTACAACTATCATTAACCAATTGGTTGATAAGATTAGGAAAACTCAATGCTAGATCTAACCACATACCCAGGTCCTTAAATGAATCTACACTTTCAATCACGGTCTGCTGTATTCAATAATATCCTTTCAGTTTACGTCTCCCAAATCTACTATGCTTATTTTTGTATATATGTATCAGCATAACACTCTCCTGTGCCCAAATGGTCGAGTTAGTCAAGTTCTTTTGCAGACATGCCCTATCTGTAACACTTGCGTTTTTCCCACTTTTCTGAGATTTAAAAAAGTTTAGTTACAGGCTTGCTGTTCTTGAACTGTTTGTAAGTTTCTGTGAGGCCATTTTTTGCTTGGGCTAAAGGAAAGTCTCTCTGTTGATCAGTGACAGTGAAAAACATTGAGCAGCCTGCCTGCCCCTGTGGGAGTGGTTACTGACTTGAAACTGTAGTTTTATTGGCCATTTTGGGTCAATTTCAAAACTCCTTCATCTTCCTCTCTTAAAACCCTCTTTGGCGTGTTTTTGCGTGGTTTTGAGCATAGCGCAACAGCGGGCAGCGCTGCCTAATTGGGTTTAAACTATTCCTGGCTCCACAAAGTCTGCTCTTCACTTTTTCCCTTAGAACTGCTCTATCTCTCAATTTAAACACCATATTCTCATTCTAAGGCCCTTCACTGGTCCAATTAAGTAATCCTACAAGTTAGCACTATTAAACCATAAGCACTACTTACTCTTATACTCTCTATGATTACCCTGTCCTCTATTGGTCCGTCTTAAATTCAGTTTCCCTATTACTCTAGCATGTCCAAAAGTCAGTCAATGGTTTCCTCTCCAGTCCAGCTGGTGAATCAGGGAATTTTGAGGCAATGTTACAACTGTCTCATGTACACGGACAACCCTCTCCTCCTCCAAACATGTTCAAATATATGTGAGAGATGCAACTATTTAGCCAAACTGGAGGCTGAGCTCTCTCATCTCAAAACTGGTGTAACCAGTCAGGAGGAGAAGGTAACCTCACACAACACAATTCCAGTATCACATAGTCCCACCACATCAGCGAACCAAACACATAAATACACAAAAACATACTCGGATGCTCTAAATAAAAATCTACCTAAGCAACAGAGACCTCCAAAGCAGACATCCAAGCAAACGCTACCTCAAAACAAAACACACACAACACATAACCCACAAAGTCAGTGTGCCAAGCAGCCACAGCCCTCAAGGCTGAATAACACACCTGATACTCTTGTTATAGGTGACTCTATTGTCAGACACACTGACGTCCCGCTAACCAGGCTGAATAATGAGAAGGTCACAGTGAGCTGCCTGTTGGGTGCTAGGATCCGACGCATAACGCAAGCACTCAGGTCACTCCAAAGCAAATACAAATATGACTCAGTCATTGTACATGCTGGTGTGAATGACCTGAGACGTACCTCCCTGGACTACATGAAAAGAGACATAGAGGAGCTCTCTGATCATGTAGCCCAGGCTGGTATGACCCTGACCTTGAGCAGCATCTTACCCTCACCTAGAATGATGTCACAGTACAAAGACAAAATGACCGATTTTAACAACTGGCTAAAATTTTGGTGTCATTCAAAGGGGATCCAGTGCCTGTCAGCCTGGGATGACATGCTCGACAAGCCAAGTTGCTTCGCTAGGGACGGCTTGCACCTGTCACCACTGGGCTTTCGGATATTGGCAAAGGCTCTTGCCACCCCCATAGTGCCTTTTTTAGGCAAGGCTCAAAAGTCAAACCCACCCCCATAGACAGCACAAGGAACAAGAAACTAAGGGTAATGCTGCTAAACGCCAGAAGTCTTAACCTCAAGATGCACGCACTCGAAGCTCTCCTCAGTATGCAGAACATCGATATCTGTGCAGTGACAGAAACCTGGTTCAAGGCTCCAGAGAGCACCCCAGCACTACCAGGCTATACTTCATATCATGCTTTTCGGCCCCAAAACCCAGACCGAACCACAAAAGGAGGGGGAGTTTCCATATTTATCAAGGATATCCACACCTCCAGGTTAGTGGCATTGCACGAAGTATCAGAGACCATCCATGTGCAACTAACAGTGGGCAAGACTGCTTTTCAGTTTATAGCATCCTACAGACCACCCTCTCAAAGTCAGGAATCCCATTCGGCTTTCTTGAAAACATTGGAGAACATGAAGATCTCTCCGAACACCATTATATTTGGCGACTTCAACTACCCAAACATTGACTGGAAGCACTACTCAAGCCCCAGCACCTTAGCCCAAAGATTCCTGGAAATTATAAACTCAAATGCTATGGAACAACTAGTCACCACTCCCACAAGGGGGGACAACATACTAGACCTGATCATTACCAACATGGGGACTCTATGCTCCACACCAGAAGTATATCCCTCATTGGTAAGATCAGACCATAAAATAATTTCACTGGATGTCCACATCCCGACCCCACCCCAGCCCAGAAAACCACAGTGAAAAACTTCTCAAAAGCGAATTTCTCACTTCTCAAAACCAAAGTGGAATCCTTCAAGGCCCCAGGACCAGTGGAAACTACAGCCCAAACTGCAGAATCCTATATAAATGCATTCTACGGATATCTCCAGGAATGCATGGATCATGCTATCCCAAACAAAACCAAGACCCAATCATCCAAAGGCAGGCGTCCAGTCTGGTGGACCCCTGCCATAAATAAACTGTACAACAGAAGGAGGAAGCTACTACATGATAGAGCAAAATCCCTAATAGGGAAGGCATCTCTGATCAGTACTAGCAAAAAATTACGATCCCTCATAAAATCCTCCAAGGCCAGCTTCGAGAGAAAAATTGCACAGGACACCAAAGACAATCATAAGGCTTTTTTCAGTTATGTTAGAAACCTGGGATGCAATTCCCAGACTTGTTCTGAGTTGATTCTAAACGACAAAAAATACACTGAACCCACAGACATCGCCAATATCCTGGCAGACAGGTTCAGTGCAAACTTCTCCACCCCCCCCCCCAAAAGAGCAAGTATCTATCCCGGCAAAGGGCTGCCTCCCAAACATTTCAGATGCTCAGGTGAAGGCTGCCCTCTCCAAAGCAAAAAACACTGCTTCCATGGGACCAGATGGCATCCCAGGTTGCGTCCTTCATGAACTACAAGAGGAACTAATCCCTCAAATAAAACAGCTATACAATCTCAGCCTCACACAGGATATGTGACCACAGAATGGCGTACAGCAACAGTGGTCCCACTCCACAAAGGTGGAGCCTCTACGGACCCTGGAAACTATCGCCCCATAAGCCTGACTAGCTTAGTCTGCAAGGCTATGGAGAGGATCATCATGGAGCTCATAAACAAAGACATTGGGGACCTACAGACACTAGATCCTACCCAATTCGGCTTTATCAAGGGCAGATCCTGCCTTTTGAACCTGGTTGACTTCTTTGAAACAGTCACCAAAGCCATATGAAGGGAAGGTAGTCCACACAGCCTATCTGGACCTTGCAAAGGCATTTGACACAATACCCCACTCGGGCATCATAGATAAGCTATCCAGCTTAAATATAAACCCCTATGTCACAAGATGGGTCGCAAACTGGCTCAAAGACAGAACCCACAGAGTGAGAGTTGCTGGAGCCATGTCAGACTCGAAACCGGTCACAAGTGGCGTCCCACAGGGTTCTGTCCTGGGACCACTCTTTTTCAGTATATACTTTTCCGAGGTACAAGCAAACGTGGGAGGACTATGGCTAACCAAGTTCGCAGACGACTGCAAACTGGGCGCCATAATCACTCTCCAGCTGACACAAACATCCTTCAAAAAGGTTTCACAGAGACAGATAACTGGTGCCAGCGCCATGGTTTAAAGCTAAATGCCAAAAAATGTATAGTCATACCCTTTGGCAAAAAAAATGTGCCCACAAATTACCACATAGGCGGAAACCCATTAAGTACAGAGAAAGTTATTAGGGACCTGGGGACCCAAGTTGATAGCAATCTCTCCTTTGAAAACCACATTGCCAAAGTGGTTAGAAAGACCTTCTACATAGCCCACCTCATCACGAAGGGTTTCACATCTAGATCAAGAGAGGTAATCGTGCCCTTTATTCATCCCTCATCAGGCCCATCATAGAATACAATGCCCCTTTTGGGATGTACCTTACCCGACACCTGCAGCAATTAGAAAGACCCCAAAAGTATCTCACCAAGAGGATCAAAGGTCTCAAACAGATGCCATATGCTGCTCGGTTAAAAAAACTCTAGCTCTACTCAGTTGCATACCGCCTACTTCGAGGCGATCTATGCCTGACATACAAAGCTATGTCAAATCCAGAATTAATGGACATGTTCCACCTCAGTAAATCTAAATCCCTTAGAGCCACACGCTCGAGGGACTTGAACCTCAGCACAGAAATAAATAGAACTTGCTGGAGGGACAGGTTCATAACCGAGAGGCTCTCTTCACTCTAGAATAGAATTCCAGTTCATGTGAGGCAGAGCACCTCACTGAATCTCTTCAAGAAGAATCTCGATATGTGGATGGGGGATCGTAGGTTTGTCCCAGGGATTACTCCCGTGTCACTGTTAGATAGAGGCACAGTAAACTAAACCTTAAAAAGGGCACAGTATACTGAATTCAAGGGGTGGCGTAAGCCATACAGGATCGGGCTAGGCTTGTAATTGCCCCAGGGCAGATAGCCTAGTATGAACCTATGAACGTGTAATCAGTTTAACCAATTTCAAGTCATGCGCATACAGACTTTAGAACATCTCAGATGAAAAATATAGGTCTGAAAGATGCAATCCAAACAAATATGGGCCTAGGATACAGCCCTGTGGGACACCTTGACTGTAACCAAGAATTTCACCTGTCCAATTATTGTATGATACTTGCCATTTCCTATTTGTAAGCCATGCAGCTATCCATCTTATCAAGGATACTTCAATACCTAGTTGTACTAATTTATTGATCAGTGTTTTGTGTATGAGCCTTTCAAATGTTGAAGTTAAATCTATACAAATTACATCACAGCACAATCTTTCATTCATAGCTGTTATTACATTGTTACAGAACATTATACGTCGACCCCCCCATTAATATTCCAAAACGTGCATGCTGACTGGTCAACGTGCACGTTGTAAATCAAAGATTTATACTAAGCCCGGACTTTTTCAATTAGTATAAGTCTTTTTTTTTTTACAGCAATGGAGAACGCAAGATCTCCGTTGCTTTTTAGAAACTGTCTCGCTATGTAACATAGGGAGACAGCTTTAAAAAAAGTAACCAGAGATCTTCCTTTCTCCGTTGCTTTTTTTAAATCTGTCTCGCTATGTTAAACTCTTTTAACATAGCAAGACACTTTGTAAAAAGCAACAGAGATCTTGCTTTCTTCATTGCTTCCACCCACAGCTCTGATGTACTGCGTATGCATACACATGCGCAGTACATCAGAACTGCCGCAGAATATCAGACAGCTGCAGAACGGCAGCATGGAGGCATTATACAATGCCATTATTTAAGAAAGGTAAGTATTTTTTTTCTTAAATAATGTCATTGTATAACAGCAATAACCCACTTCTGGGTGTGGGTAATGCTGGATTTACCCACGGTTGACTTTGACCACTCGGGCTTCACCCTCGTGACCAAACCACACCAACCGTGGGTAAATCCAGCATTACCCACACCCAGGAGTGGGTTATTGCTTAATTATATTACAGGTGGTAACAGATCTATTTTCAACATATGCATGCTGATACATGGTTTCAACTCCCAACCTTTCCAATTCTGATAATAACTTATACAATATTACCTTCTGCACTATTTTCCCACAACATGAAAGTAGATTTAAGGGTCTGTATGACTCTGGGTTTGTCATACTACCCTTTCCCTTAAAGACAGGTTTAATAAGTGCCTCTCTCCAGTCTTCAGGAATCTCCCCATATTTATACACCCTAGTAAATAACAAATATAATGGTACTGTAAGTTCTTGTCGAAGTGTTCTCAGGTTATTATTAAAAATTCCATCTCCTCCTTGTGCTTTTTTGTTTGGATCCAGTTTGCATAGTTCTTTTTCAATATAATCTAATTTGATTTTGGTATTTGAGGTTACCTGGATGTCATTATGACAACTTATAACCCCCTTTCGGGAGACAAACTGTTTACATAAGGTTTTGTAAACATATCTATAATCTGTTGTGTCTGAGAATAAATTTTAGAATCTACACATAGTTTATCAATTTGCACATCTTTATTCTTTCCATATCTTATGTATCTATAAAATGGTTTCCTATTATGCTCAATATCTTTATATAAAATTTCTTCAAGGTTTTCTTGATCTTGTCCCACACTATGCTTAATTGCTTGCTTGTTTCAGTTTTTAAAGTTATACTTTGACCTCTTTTCCATTTCTTATAAACTTTGACTCTCACCTTAACCAGGTATCTTGTTCTTAAGGAAATATATCCCCCTTACGTTGTATGCCTCAATCCTGATGTTAAACATTTATTTATTTTTGCACTCAATTTTTCTTTCAAAATTCTCCACATTTCTTCAGCAGTTTTTCCAATGAACACATCACTCCAGTTAGTTTTACATAGTGCCTGTTTTGTTTCCATATAGTCTGCAATTAACCTTCTGTGTACTGCTTTAGATTTCAGTTTAGCAGAATTATCTACCAACAAATTATTCTTTATAACCCCATGATCACTGCACTTCAATGGTGGTAAAACTTAACAAGAAGTAATAGTAATTTCTTTATGAACACAATGTCTAGCATGCTCTGTTCCTTTGTAGGCTTTTTTTACAGTATGAAGAAATGTTGTTCCTGAACATATATTATGAATGATTTCCTTACTAATGTTGTTGAATCAATATTATTCCAATCTGTTTCTGGTATATTTAAGGCTGCAGCCACTATTTTTCTTCCCTCCTGTGTTTCATGCAAGAAATGCATGGGTGGCAAATCCCCTGGATTGACTGGACTACCAATTGAATTATATAAAAAGGGGGGGTACTGCTAAAATTAATGAAAGTACAGAATTCAGTTCTCTTAGCTCAAACAACTTTTGTCTCCAGGAAGGTGGCAGTAATGTCAGCAATAATTTATTTTTGAACATTTGGAGATTCTGCTTATTTTTTCCCTTTAGTAATATCAACAATACTGAATCCAGAAAAGGACCCAGAGTCTGTAGGCTTGTATAAACTAATACTTGTCTTGAATCATGATTATAAGATATTAATGGCTGTTTTTGCATCTAGATTAGTTCAAATATTTACAAACTTGGTAAATAAAGACCGAAGTGGCTTTGGGAAGGGAAGACAAACATTTAACAACAAAAAAAGAACATCAATTATGCAGGAAGCCATTAGGAGCAGGAACCTTTGATAGTTATAAGTCTTGATGCAGAAAAAAAGCATTAGATATGGTACATTTCAAGTACTTATTTGAAATTTTAAAGAAATCTTCCTAAAAAAATGTGTAACCCTGATAAGAAATGTTTACAAAGGGGCTTATGCAAGGGTGAAATTAATGCTGAACTATCAACATCATTTGTCCTCTCACACCTATATTTTTGTCCTTTAGTTAGGGCAACTAGCTTTGAAGACAAAAAACTTGTTGGTTGCAAGGTATAAAAAGGGGCAAAAGGAAATAAAGTTAGCTCTTCATCCAGATGATTTATTAACACAGCTGTCAAATGCAGAAATTAGGTCTTCCATCTACAATTGTTTTTGAATTTGACATTACTTCAGGTTAGAGGATACATTTACATAAAACACAGGCAATATTAATTTATTTTAAGCCATCTTCAACATTATAGGAGCAATATGAAGATCTATGGCAATACAGAACACTTACGTATTTAGGGATCGACCCAGAAAGCACACTGGAAGAAACAATTAGAGTAATATAATCCAGTCTTAAAAATTTTCTTCAATATCTGAAAAAAATGGAAATTAGAACTCAGCATGGATTAAAGGGTACAGGCCATACAGAGTTATATTTTGCTGATAGCACTGTACCATTTTCAAGCATTTCCTCTAAACCCAGGGAATTTTTTTTTTTTAGGGATCTGGATAATGTTTTTAAAATTTTCCTAGAGGGTCATGACAAAGCTGGAGTAATGTGGGATAAATTGAAGTTGCCAAAAAACTTGGGGACTGGGTGTCCCCAATCTTGAAGCACACTGGAGAGTATTTTAGTTAAACTCTCCCTGAACCGGCATTATGCAGAGGAAAGTGCCACATTGGTAACTTTGGGAAAAAAGTCATTACTGTCTCAAGGCTTAAACCCAGACACATATTTGTGAACCGGCATACATTCTGAACAGTTTAAGGTTTGGAAAAAAATAATAGAGAGTTACAAATGACTAACAATTCAAAGGAAAGTACTGGAAACTAGCTTACGGTATTGCAAGAGTAAAGGAAGAAAGAGGAGGGGAGACTTTAAATAAACAAGTGTAAAAAAACTGAGTATTTAGAAGTTCAACCCTGGGATTCAATAAGCTCTCTGTAGGCTTTGTGTGAGGACTACACAGAGTTTACGTGTTTGTGTGGTGAGCAGCAACACTTAATGAATATTCATGCCACAGCTCGCTTTCAAACGTAGAGAAGCAGTGTTTCATGGTAGTCAGGAATCCGTGTAAAGCAACAAAGATAGTGAACTAAGCATAGCAAACTGGGATTGTGGGAAATGCCACACGGACCACCAGGGTTTTTCATACAATAATGCATTACATTGCAGGGACAGGAAAGGACAACATATGTGTACACTCCAGCATACTGGGCTAGTGGGATTGTGTGAAATGGCACACAGATCACCAGGGTTTTTTATATATTAATTTATTATGTTGTGGGGACAGGACAATATATTTGTACACTCCTGTATACTATGCTAATGGGATTGCATGGAATATCAAATGGATCACCAGTTTTTTTCATATATTAATGTACATGTTTCAGGCAAAGGACAGGGCAGTGTACATAGTGCCGAGTATTGTGGAATCCCATTCCAGGCAGCCTATACAACTTGCATTAATGACTTGTAAGGGTACATGGACTGCCATTTATAATAAACAGTCATGGGAAGTGTGTTTATTGAACAGGGACAAACATATGAAGTTTAGGGATAAACACCAGGAAGGAGGACATTGTAATGTACCACACACGAGAAAATGTAAAAGGAAGACAGTTGCAGCAGGAGCATTAATCACATCTCCACACAGCATAGTACGGACTGCACAGTGAAAAATGTATATGATGTGACTGCCACATAAGGTGACATAACAGTGGAGGATGTCTGTTTGATATAAGCATTGAGACACAAACAATGGAGAGGACATGTATCATGGATGTTAAACGCAACTGGGGTTGGGTGCACAGTGTGAAGCTGTGCAAACTGATTTGCATAAATATGCCTGTATAGTCTGCAGAAGCTTCCAACAAGTAGGATACAAATACAGCCTCATGGCCAACAGTAAAACTATTGCGCACAATCACGGACAATATCAGAATAATACCACCAGTAATACCCATGTCCCTGACACAACATATGAGTTTCTGACTGAGCATAGAGTGTTCTACACCAACACACTTGCACAACTATTAGGACATGTCACCAATCTACAAGTGTAATCAAGCACACTCTCCTGACACTAACATATGCAGTAGGTGTGAAGAGACACAATTGACATTATGATCACTACAGGGTAGTTGACTGGTGTGCATGGCAGATATATATATATATATATATATATATATGGCACAAGCCACATGGTCACAAATGTAAACCATGCCAACAATGACATTAAACAGCTATGTATGTCATGAGTGCAATGCCGAAACAGATATCATGCATTGATGGGGGCTTCTGTGCCATCAGACAGTAAAGATTATGGAACAAAACTAATACCTAGGTATGCAAAAATAGATGTGTGACAGCTCACAGTGACAAAGGTGGTACACTTCAGTTACACATCACTGGAAGATGTGTATGGAGGGACATGTGTATTGATGTGGTGAAGGCTGTGAACTATGAAGGTATTATGGCCTGTCATGTGGATGTCTTGCACATAGTAGTTGTGTTACATACAAGGAAGTACTCATCACCATGGACATGATGGTGGACATTCCACATGCCATATATCCACTGACACAGGGCATATAACAACTGGTCCGATAGGGTGTGACGTCTACACGATCCTTGGTTTGTGCATTTGTTTGCATAACAAAACAAATCCCCACTTTTTTTTTTTTTCATCTTGTGTTGCCATGGCTGAGACAGCAATCTTTGATGTGAGTTGACACTGTCTGTATTATACTCATATCACAGTTGGAGTGAATGACTGACCACAATCTGTAGTCCTCCAGACAGCTGTTGAGACACAGGATTTGTATGTCATTCTTGACGTCTGTGATTTCAATCATGGACAGGAAAGGGAATAGCAGACAACTCTGATGTACACAGTTGATCACTGGACACGAGATATAGGTCACTTCACACATTTCTACATATTTAGATGCCATGTATGTGAGCCACTGTTCTACCCACTTGGTGATATATGTATTGATGACCACATCTGTGAATGTGGAGTGAATACCTCAGTGTAGACTCTTGTCGACTGCCTTGGCCTTTTCAAGTTTCACAGGATGATGCTCTTTGAGGACATCTGACAAATGTAACAGGCATATATGCAGCATCAAAGACTCACACATGTCTGTTGCACACAGCCAGGATATTACTAGTGTCCATTTAGACATGGTTCATGATGACATGCTGGTCTACCTCATAGATCAGTAGAGTTAAGATGTGTCTATACTTGCATGCATCAGGTGCTGTCCCTAGCAAACTCAGATCAAAATACTCTCACTCCATGGTACTGGAGTGGTAATTGTAGGATAAACACTTCTGCTCTTCTGGCTAAACACACACACACACACACACACACACACACACACACACACACACACACACACACACACACACACACACTAGTGTGTGTGCGGATTAGGGAATGAAGATGGTGGCACCTTCTATGGCAGCAGCTGCTCTAGCTATGTGTTTTATGTTGGATTTGTTTAGGGCTTCTCGAACTGTCATCTTTCTGAGAATCCGTTCTGACTCACTAGGGTGTGCGGTTTGCCTGCAGCCGTGGTTCTGTTAAATTGCTGGATTTTGCTGTGTTTGGAGATCATTGTGCTGGTCACGGCTGTTCAGGCCTTCAGGCTGGCGAGTTACACTGAATGCAGTTGCTGAGCCCCGATTTTTGTCTACTGAGTGATTGTATCCTTTTGTTGGTCAGAGGGACCAGACTGATTTCAGGGTCATTGCTGGTGTTGCAATGATGTTGGAGATGGAACGGTGACAGCATGGATGGTGAAGATTCTGGTGTTGGAATGATGTTGGGAGATGGAATGGTGGCATCATGGATACTGGTTGTGGCTGTTCAGGCATTTATGTGGTGACGGTTGTGCTAATGTAGGTAGCGGAAACCCAGTTTTGTATATCAATTGACTAATCTGGATTGGGGTTCTGTTGGGTCAGAGGGGCCTGACAGGGACTTAGGATGTTGCTGATGTTGGAAATGGAGATAGCAGCAGTGTGGTGGGTCAGGATGGTTGCAATTACTGTGATCACCTTTGTGATGAATCGAGCATGGTTGATGAAGCTTCGGTGTCTTCGACTGGCTTTGACTCTGCTGTTGTTGTTGCTGATTATGTGTTTTTGTGTTTATGTTGTATATGAGCTTGGAGAAATGCAACTTCATTCAGTGGTGCAATTTTGTTGTATGGTCTGAACGACAATAAAGTTTACAGTTTTACTGTTTTTTTTTTTTTTTTTTTTTTTTACACACGCCCAGTTGACTGCAGTGTGAACAGAGCCCCATACCTATCTAAGTACACAGACTAAAGAACACAGTACATTACGCAAGCACCATGGCACAAGTCTGACTTTTACAAGACTGCGGATGAACTTGTAGTAGATAACATCAGCAGCCCACGTGGGAGACAAAATGTTGGGAGACCTGCACAGGCTCATAGATTCATATGTACACAGTGTTTATAAGCCTAGCTGTGTAAAAACACAAGTACCCTTATTGAGCTTAGTTGAATGGTTATTGTTAGCAGAGCAATTTTGTGAGCAGCATCAACTGTCCCTGTCCATGAGGGATGTAGGTGCCACCCCAGAGGTGATTTTACAATCACTCAACCAGTAGTCAAAGCTGTGCTTGAACATGGTCATTGAGGAGCACTGATTCACATGCAGTGGGAGCCTATTATAGAGGAATGTGAGTCGGAGGATATATCTGTCTCCCCAGCATGTTCTGTTTATGTCACAGGCTAGGTTGAGAAGCCTGGGAGAAGTTATTCTTGCCCCCATCTGATTTGCAGATGTGCAGCATTTCCAGTAGGACAGGGTCTGAGACTGCTCTGTAGGGAGCACATAGGTCACTTCTCAGCAGCCTGCATGATACAAAGTACACTGACAGATCTTTCAGTCTTTCCATGTATGTCATGTCTGAAGGCCCTAGAATCTCCAATGTGCAACCCTGTGTTTTCTCCAATTGCTGCAGGTGCCTGGTGAGGAACAAACAAAAGGGAGCATTGCACTCAATTGGTGGCTTGATAAGAGTATAGTACAAAAGAGGTATGACCAGCCTGGTCATGGATGTGATGTCAATATGTATGATGTGCGCAATGCAGAATGTGCGTCACCAATAGGGACACATAGTGATGAAAGTGTAGATTGCTATAAACATGTATTCTCAAGTCTTACAACACTGTGTTTGAGCTTAAGAGGTGCTGTGCATATCATAATTATCAGGGGAAATTCATTGCCAAAGGGGATGATGAGCCACTGTATGCTTTAAGGTTCAGTCCATGAGTTTGGCACCAATCATTTGTGTGTGACAGCTCCTTCTGTAATATGTTACCATTACTGGGGGACTCTATATTACTGCATCCAGATACCCATCATCTGCAAACTTGGCAAACCATAGGCTACCATTGCCTGCACTTCAGGGAAGTAGTTTGCAAACAGTTGATGGCCCAGCACAGATCTTTGTGGTAATCTAATGATAACTAGCTATTGGTGGAGGTTCAGTCCCAAACTTTGTGTGTGTTACGTCATTGAGCCAGTTGCCTATCCCTGTACTACTGTATGGCTTAATTCCCATATGGGAGATCTTCACTCTGACATATAACTGTGGAATAGTGTCAAAGGTCATGGATAAGTCAACACAAGCAGTATGTTCTGTTATCCCTCACCCAGGTCTGTGGGGTCAGTATCCAAGAAGTCCACAAGGTTCAAAAAGCAAGAACTACTCTTGACAAAAATAAAATGGGTAAGGGTCAGGTCTGTTGAAGGTTACCTATGTCCGTCTGGATATGGTCCATGCTGAAGTCCTTCCCTAGCCTTGCAAATAAGTGCTTTAGGCATAAGTGCCAATAGCTGTAGTTCTGCATGTTGCCAGACTGATGTGCATTGCACAGCACACAACATTTGATATTGCATTTTGTACTGTGGTTGATATATGTGTGGAAAATCTACTGAGACACCAGGTTTGCAGTGCTTGGGGGGGTGGGGGGGGTGGCAACAGAAGGATGTTTTGTAAATACGTGACATATTGTTAGATAGGACCCTAAGTTTGTAATGTTTACATATGTCATACAGAGGAAATGGGCAGTAAGCAGCAGTAATATATAAACATTTCCATAGCCTGGCGAGCAGTGGGTTTACGCAACATTTGCAAAGTGCATACACATGCGAGATACACATTTGTTCATAGGTAAGCAGTGTGGAAATGCAGGCCACATTGCTGAAGCCTGACAGTTAGTAACAAGTCTATGAAATACACCTGCTGTTTACTGACTCTGTGGCAGCACGTGTTAATGCACTGATACATTCCTTTTTTGGCCCAGATGGTACTGGGTTTGAATACAGGTGTTTCTTATATTAATTGGAAATAATAATATATGCAGTTGCCAACAAACGAAGGGCAGATTGGATGTTAAGGAACACAACCAGTGACTTGTGGGCTGCTTACTAACATTTCCAACCTTACAACTAACACCTTGTAGATCTAACCTGACACACCCAGTGGAAAAGGCAGCCTGCAGTGCTGTTGTGTTTTCCTTCTCCCAAACACTAATCAGTCACAGTCGTAATCCATTAAGAGCAAACACTGAGGGAGTATGTTTATATCCCTACACGGATCCAATTTTTTGGGATTCAACAATTTTAATGAGTTCACACCTCATTTGCACATTCACTGTGCTGACAGCTCTGAATCTACACCATATAAAAAGACAACCATCTAGCTAGGCAAACTGATGGTGAGGAGACTTGTTTATGTGGAGAAGAGTGAAGGTGCGCTACTACTTTAGGATATATCTGCACAGAGGTGTTCTGAACTTCAGAAGATATGCTTCTATTTGTTCAGCTACATATTGCATATGCTAGAATGTATTTAAGAAAATTCTGAATCAAAGGATTTTACACTTATCTGTATGCATTATTTAGAAGTGTACTGATGGCATGGTCATGTTTGCCACTCCATTTCAGAGGTACACAAGATTGTCAATACATGAAAATGGAATGTGTTGTGATAAATATGTACAAACATTTCAAGGACAGTTCCTTTAATACAACTTTTAGCATTTCAAAGACAGTTTGTTAGCAAAATGTGTCATTTTCCTGTTTTTTTTTTTGGGGGGGGTGAGTTACTGTTATGGCACAAACAAGGATATGTTGCTCTTGTTACTTTCCTTGTTTTGCATCCTGTCTGCTGTTAGTATTTCACAATTGTAGACTGTTTTGTGTTTCTCCATTGGACAATACTGACTGGCTACCTTTCCTGTTTTGTCTGGAAACAATTATTTTGTAGTTATGTGATACGTATGTGCATTGTCTTTCTGTTGACTTTTAGGACACCTACAAGTATGCCACCCAGGCATGTCAATCCACAGAGAAACCCCCTTGACCGATGCCAAGAACTAGGTGATTGTGGCTGGCTTTAGGCAACATGATACTTTTCTGCTGGAAAGGGGACAGGGAGAGATAGCACGTAGGACACGAGTATGGTGGCAGATAGGTGATGTTAATGCCATGGGTGGCCACAGCAGGACATACAAGCAGATGTGCCACAGGGCCACTGACATGATCACATCTGTATGGAGAAGAGCAGCTGCAATTGGTCGTGACCACATGATTACAGGGGAAAAGCCTGCTAGGGAACCACCACTAACTCCCAATGAAGAGTTCCTGGCTAATATCAGAGATCCAGACAGTTCTCAGGAGAGTGCAGTACAGCATGTCCTGGATGTTGGAGCAACAGTTTCTGAGACATCAAGCACATCCCAGGAAGATCTTCCAGGTAGGCTTTGGTATCTGAACAGTTGAATACTGTTGTATAGTAAAACAACTGAAATCAATAAGTTCATTCTGTGTCACTACTGTGGCAATGTGATTAAGCTTATGTTAGAGCTGTCTTTTTTGCAAGGGGATTGAAGATTGCTGCAGTTATAAGCTTATGTTAGAGTAGTCGGTGGCCATGTTCTTGTTGAAATTATAGTTAATGGGTTTATAAAGGGGTAACTGTATTACCCCCTGTTTTACTGTTAATTGTGATGATGTTGCCCTTACCTCTTGCCTAAATTTTTCCAGGACCATCTGGACTAGAGAGGAGTATCTCATCTGCAGACAGTAAGGCAAACATTTTTATGTAGTGTGTGATGTTGATCTCAGGCCTGTTGTGTGCATTGCTGTACTGTCTGTAATAGTGGCAGCACTGTTAGGTAGCATATATTGCACTATAGTCGTGCAGGTATTCATTTATTCCTGCATTTCTTGCTTTTTATCACAGGTGATCATAACAGTGGGAGTGTGGGCCCTGTGCCACTTGATGTCAATGTATCAGCATAGTCTGATGATAGTGGCCAAACTGAGGCAAAGTTGTCAGGGGGATGCAGATGTTGAATCTGACATTCAGGTTGACATACAGCCAGCAGACCTGCTCCTACCCAGTCCAGTGAGCCCACAGATATTGGACAGGTGGAGGGCAAGGACACTGATTAGGGAAATGTGGCTACTGTGGCTTCAGTGTCTTGAGTCTAGACGTAGCCAAAGTCTGGGTGAGATGCCATGCAGGAGGACTGATAGAGGTGCTCAGAGGGGGCTTGCTATCCCCTCAACATATGTTTAGGGCTGTCATGGAGGTACAGGCACATTCCTATACGTACTCTAGACAAATGCTCTGAGCTGTGGATGTGGCACAGTCTGGCATGTGTGACTGCCTGCCTCCAACTGTGTTGCCGAATCTCTAGATCAGATGAATGACACATGGGACCGAGGGGTGTCTGTCATGGAATGAGCAGCGTCTGTGCTAGAACGTCTGCTGGGAGAGGAACAGCATCCTCATGAGCATAGGTCAGCTACATCATCACCTGTCAGCCAAAATAGCCATGCTCGATCACAATGCCATAGTGGCAGTATTTCCACTGCTCCGTCAGTGAGTGTACTGTCCACACCCAGATGTGGTCATGGTCCTGGGCATCTCCATGAATGGAGCTCATCCAGCAGACATTAATCACATTCAGGTAGCAGCACTACATCTGGCCGTGGGCATGGACGTGCCCATGCCAATCCAACTCCTGGCAAAGCCAGTTCTCATGGGTGGGGATGACAATAATGAACTGCCACCTCTACCATGTATGTCTCACACTTGTCTAACATACCAAGACACAGAATAAAAGTCATAGAGTAAAATAAAACAGTCAGCTGATTTAAAACACATGACTTAAATATAAAAAGTAAAAGGTCATGTGACTTCACCTTTAAAGAGGTAACACACAAAAAAGACCAATACATAGAGCAATACTTTACACATACTAAGAATACTAAAAAATACAAATACCTGCTTGTAACTAAAAAACATATGTTAAAACTTTTACATCTATCTGTGTATCAAAATCATTTAATTTTATTTTGTTTATCTTTCAGAACTGGCTTTATTGTCACACTTTCATTGACAGCGGGTGGACAGAGTGCTTTAAAACATATTATCCAGTTATTTTCAATAATTTCTGTGTGGTTCTTCAGGTCACTAACTCTTAAGCTTTTCTGTATATTTTGTAAAATAAAAAAGCAAAATTTGAGAGATATGTCTTTGTGTAATATGCCTGCATAATGCATTAGTGTATAGCTGCCTACTTATTTCAGATATATGCTCACAAATTCTCTCTTTGAACTTTCTATTTGTTTTACCTATACAGAAGGCACTACAGCTCAGGCATTTTGCCATGTATCAAATTAAAAAAACATCAAATATAAATGTACTAACTAGATATAAATGTGAAAACATGTATATTTAAACATTTAAAAATATGTACAATTATTCTAACACAACTTTTCAGTATGCTATATACATATATATTAGTATAATTTTATATAATTTTTTAGGTTTGATGATTTTTTGTTCCAGCAAATTTCTGGTGTAGCCATGGGGTCTCTTTTGCCAACTTGGTTACGGCAATGTGGGAAATTAAATTTTTGGTTCAGCATCTTTTAGCAGACAATATTTTGTTGTATAAATGTTACATAGATGATTTGTTCATTTTATGGAAAGGAGATTTTGAGACATTTACACCTTTTGTTGCTGATCTAAATAATACCACTGATTTTCTTCAGTTCACCTTAGGGGGCTTTGGTAAAGCTATTGCATTTTTGGATGTACATTTGGAGTTTGATTCTGACGATTTGTTGTTTTCTAGCAGGATTTTTAGTAAGTCCACCTTTGTTAACCAGTATCTGCATAAGGACAGTTTGCATCCCCAACATATGAAGAGGGGAGTTTGTCTAGGGTCAGTTTACATGTTTGTGTCAACTGACCATTGACCAGTCCACATTCTCGTTAGAACTGGATAAGCTTGTTGGCTTTTTTATGCAGAGGGGTTATGACCGCTTTTGGCTCAAGAGGACTGTTGGTGAAGTTGTGAACCTGGGTGACAACACAGACAGTCCTATCTTGACAGGACGCATGAGTTTGGTTTCTACTTTTGACAAAAATACTGATAAAAAAGAAGTTATGTACTTCACCATAACGTTCCATGTTTGTAGTCCATCTCACCCTTCATTCTTACATATGGGATCGGAGCCGATCCTCGGCTCTGACTCGGCCTATTTACAAGCTGGAAGTCTTCTAGTTGGCTCGTGGCTAGGCAGGTATCCCATGATGCACCAATACAAGCCCCAGATCTTGTTTGCTGCTAATTAGGAGAGATAATAACAAAAATACAAAAGAAGCCAATACTAAAAGGTCTCCATAACAAATGATAATAATAATATTTTTCTGTCTCCAGGTACTTCCAGGATGGGGGTAGGAGGGTGGGTTCGTAATAATGAAGGGCGAGATGGACTACAAACATGGAACGTTATGGTGAGTACATAATTTATTTATGTTCTGTAGTCCTATCTTGCCTTCATTCTTACATATGGGACAGTGTCCCTAGCGCCTTATTCTCGGGTGGCTCATGTAAAAATACTCCTGAGTACCATGGAACCAAAAGATGCTCTACCCCTGGAGGTTAAATCCAATTTGTAATGAGTAATAAAAGTGTGAGGGGTAGCCCACGTTGCTGCTGCACAAATATTATCAAGTGGGACCCTGGCCTGAAAGGCTGCAGAGGTAGACAGATCTGGTAGAATGAGCCTTGATTTTAAAGGGTAAAGGTCTACCCTCAGAGTTGCAGACGTAAGCTATACAGCTAGAAATCCAATTAGAGAGTGTTACTTTGGAAAATGGTAAACCTGACCTGGATTTGGAGAAGGAAATAAATAACTGATCAGATTTTCTGATTTCCTTAGTTCGGTGCAAATAAAAACGTAATTGTCTATGACATCCAGCTGATGAAACCTGTATTCAGCTGCGTTGGAATGATTTGGAAGTTCTATGGATTGATTCAAAGTGGCATGAGAACAGACCTTGGGAACAAAGTAAGGATTAGTACAAAGGGACACCCTGTCTTTGTGAAAAGTCAGGTAAGGGGGTTTCACAAACAATGCTTGTAACTCTGACACCAGTCTGGCCTACGTGATAGCCACCAGAAATGAAGTCTTCCAAGACAGGAATTTCAAAGGGGATGAATGAGAAGGCTCAAAGGGCAGAGAAGTTAATTTGGATAACACAAAATTTAAATCCCATGAGGCAACAGGTTCTTGAAAGGGGGGGTCTTAACAAGGTGGCACCATTAAGGAAAGTTTTGCACAGCCTATGTGACATCAGATTAGAATCTTGAAAGCCTAAATGAAAATTTGAAATCGCTGCCAATTGAACTCTGATGGTGCCAACCACAGACCCCTGGTGAAAAAGCTCAGACAGGAAATCCAAAACCACTGGAATGGAGGCAGTGTAACGGTCAACATTCATTTTCTCCGCACAGATAGAGAATCTTCTCCATTTATTGGAATATAGTCTCCTGGTGGAAGGTTTATGAGAAGATGTAAGAATATGAGTCACAGAGGGTGAGAAGTCGTGAAGCCTGACTAGGGATGGAACTGGAGCAGCCACGCTGTCAATTGAGGGTGTGTAAGGAGGGGTAAAGTGAACCTGACATGTGAGTCAACAGGTCTGGAACTGGGTCCAGACTCCAAGGATCGTCTAGGAGAAGAGGCCCGAGGAAGGGAAACCAAACCTGATGAGGCCAGCAAGGAGCAATGAGGATCAGTTTGCTTCCCAGCCGTTTTGCTTTCTGAATAACCTTGGGAATGAGAGGAAATGGAAAAAAAGCATAAAGGAGACCCAGGGGCCAATAGTGAACAAGTGAGTCTCTCGGTGACTCCCCCAGAGGGGGGATGAGGGAGAAGTAGCTGCTACATTTGGCATTGATTGGGTTGGTGAAGAGATCCCAGCAAGGCTGTCCCCATCTGCAGAAAATCTGTTCCGCTGTTTCCTGTTTCAGAGACCACTCATGAAGCATCAGGATTCCCCGGCTGAGCTTGTCGGCTATCATGTTCATTGTCCCTGGAATGTGCGTTGCCACCAGAAAACGCTGGGAAGATATCACCCATTTCCAAACTCAAATGGCCTCTCGACAGAGTGGATAAGATCTGGTTCTACCCTGTTTGCTGATATACCATACTACCGACATGTTGTCTGATTGCATTGCAATAGTCCCCAGAGGCAGAGGGTCGTGAAATGCTTGCAACGCCAGGAACACCACCCTCATCTCTAGAACGTTTATAAGCAGGTGAGCCATGTGATCTTGCCATGTGCCTTGGACAGTCCTGCCTAGATAATGCCCCCCCCCCCATCTGTGAGGCATCTGTGGTCACAGTGGCAACGGGTTGGGGAGGAACAAATGAAGTGCCCGTGATTAACTGATTCAGTAGAGTCAACCAAATGAGGTCCTTCTTGCAAGAGTCTGTCAGTAGAATGTGATGAGATAATGGCAGGTGCTGAAAGGACCATTGGGATGACAGGAGCCACTGAAGAATCCTCATGTGTAGTCTGGCTAGTGGCACTAGTAATATGGTGGAAGCCATGGTCCCTAGAAGTTGCAGAATAGTCTTGGCTTTGACCTTTCCTAAGGGGAGAGGACGTTGAATTTGAAGAACCAGATTCTGCACCCTTTCTACAGGAAAACGAGCCAACATATCTACTGTGTCTATCTCTGCGCCTATAAAAATCACAGATTGAGAGGGCATTAAGGCAGACTTTTCCCAATTTATAGAAATTCCCAGCTGGGCACAAAGCTGAATGGTAGCGTCCCTGGTCTGAAGAAGTAGATGCCTAGTTGGGGGCGGTCAAATGCCAGTCGTCCAGATACGGAAACACCTGGAATCCTCGACGTCTCAGGTGAGCTGTCACTACAACCATACACTTGGTGAACACCCTGGGGGCTGTGGTGAGACCAAAGGGCAGAGCACAAAACTGGTAATGACTGGCTCCCAGCCGGAAGCGTAGATGACTCCTCAACGCCCTGTCCATTTTTATGTGGTAGTAGGCATATTGGAGATCTATTGAGCACATCCAATTGCCTTTCCCTAATAACGGGAGTATAGACTGCAGTGTCACCATCCAGAACTTGTCCTTCTTTACTTATTCGTTTAATCTGCTGAGGTCCAAGATGGGCCTCCAGTCCCCTGTACGTTTTGGCACTGAAAAGAATCTGGAGTAAGTTTTGGATCCTATTTGGTTGGCTGGGACGGTTTGGATGACTCTTTTTGACAGCAACTTGTTGACCGCCACAGTTGCCTGATCCCTGTGATTGGGTGGAACATCCGGGATCCTTTTGGGAACAAAAGGTGGAAGAGAAAAGGATATGGCATAACCTCTGGTAATAATTCTTTGTACCCACTTGTCTTGAGTGATACCCAGCCAGGCTTCTGGATACAAAGAAATGCAACCACTGACTGGCCCCAGAGAAGCACATTCGGGCCCCACATCAGGAGCGCTGGTAAGGCTGTCACCGAAAGGAATCGCAAACTCCCTGGTTTTGCGGACCACCCTTGCCTCTAGGGCAACATCTACCATTTCCTCCTCCTCTTCTGCCTCTGAATGAGGAGTCACCCTGTGCATCCTGGAAAAACCTCTAGGACTTCTTGAACCACATTTTACCACCCTTCTGACCCTTAGGATATGGTCTAGAGGGAACAGCAGAGAGTGTTTTTCCTTCTTGCTCACACCGGGTGAGTGTGTCCTTTACCTTGGGTCCAAACAATGAAGAACCGTCGAAGGGGACATTGGTAAAAGTAGACTTGAACGGTTCCGCAAAATTACACAAACGCGTCCAGGAATGCCACCTTAGAGAAATTCCTGAACCCGCTGCTCTACTCGCTCCATCTGCTGCATATGAAATAAGCCGCATGGATGAGTTGACGATAGAGTTCAAGGTGGGCAATTTATTTATTTTTATTTATTTTACATTTGTTGACCGGGCTGGTCCAGCTGGATATATTTCCTTTTTCAGTAGAGGCCTGGGGAGAAAAGCTCCACATATAAACCACCACCACCACACAAAAAATGTTTATAATAAACAAGAAAGATGTTACAGTTTAAATTCTGGGAAGACTATGTGACACACTATAATAAATACATCATACACCTACAGATCATTTTACAGTATGAATATCTAGGGCAGCCCCAAGACATTATTAGAATACATTGGAATCCTTGGTTATTCTAGTTTACTCCAGACAGTTACTATTTCCAAAGAGTTAGACAGTAACAGTATTAAAAGGAAGAGGTATAAAGAAAATGGCAGGAATACTACCTTCAGGATACATTCATAGCCAAGTAGAAAATATATGTAATTGGTGCCTAAGTAGTAGAGATAACGTATAGGTGCTACTAATTCAGAGGAGTAGACAGGAAAGAGTGGAGGAAAGTAGGAAATCAAGAGATGACACAGAGAAATCCAGAGGATCAGTCTGGGTAACAGCAAGGGCATAGCCAGTGAGTTTTAAGGTGCTTCTTAAGACTTTGTTTAAAGAGAGGAAGGGATGGAAGTCAGGTAAGGTCAGATGGCAAGAGGTTCCATTGTTTTCCAACAGTATTTGAGAACACTGAGTCACCAGCTAAGTTGTTAGACTTGGTGGTACTGGCTAGAAGTTTATTGGAGGAGGGTAAGGAATCAAGATTCCTATAGGGTGCTATAAGGTTGTTGAGTATTGGTGTATTGTTAGGTTGGTAAAAAATCTTATGAACGATGGTAAGTTGGGAAAGTATCAGAAGTTTTTTTTAGTTCCAGCCAGTCTAGTTGGTGAAGGTTAAGACAGTGGTGAGTTCTATATGTGTTTCCAGTGGCAAATCTAGCAATACTATTATAGGAGTTGGCTAGTTTGGTAAGATTATTTTTTTTTAGATTAGTGTATATGTGTGCTGCATACAGAAGAGCTGAAATTAGATGGGAGTGGGCAATAGTCATTCTGGCTGTTGGAGTTAAGAAAGGTTTTATCCTATATAGGGAGCCCAGTTTTTTATTAACAGATTTAATAGTGTTATTAATGTGATTGTCAAAGGTGAGGTTATTATCAATTGTAATTCCTAATAGTTTAGTGGAAGAGTCCGGGGATATAAGGGTGCCATTACTGGATTAAATGGAGAAATCTATGGGGGAGGACTTACTGTTTATTTAAACAGTAGTAGCTTGGTCTTTTTGGTGTTCAAAAGAAGGCACCGTTTAGAGAACCATGCTTCTACTGTGTTGAAAGCTGTCTGGGTTAAAGATTGAAGTTCAGATATAGAGTTGGCAGAGCATATGATAGAAGAATCATCAGCATACAGGTGGTTTGAGGAATGGCTATTTGAAGGTCATTGATGAATAATGAGAAAAGAAGAGGACCAAGAATGGAGCCTTGAGGGACTCCCAGGGAGATAGGAAGGTGAGATGATAGTTGATTCTCCCCAAGAACTGCTTGCTGTCTATTACTAAGGTAAGACTTGAACCAGAGAATTACTTTGGCGTCAAGAGAGAGGGATGACAGAGTGTTTATGAGTAAGAGATGGTTAACCATATCAAAGGCTTTAGACAGGTCGAGGAAGAGTGCTGATGAGAGGGTGCTATTATTGCGGTTATTATTAATGGTGTTGGTGAAAGATAGGAGCGCTGAGGTGGTACTATGAAAAGGCCTGACGCCATGCTGACAGTTTGCTAGAATGTTATGTTGAAGTAAGTAGTTCATTAGCTGATGGTGACTACATTTTTCCATAATCTTGGCTAATGGAGAAAGGAGAGCTATAGGCCTGAAGTTAGAATAGTCATTAGAGTTACCTCCTTTGTGTAAGGGAATAATGTGGGAGATTTTCCAGAGATCTGGAATGGTTCCTTCAGTTATGGTACGGTTTATCAGGATGGAAATAGGATAGGCGACTACTTTAGCTGCTTGTTGTAGGTATTCAGATGGTAAATTATCAGCAGAGGGGGTGCAAGGCTTAAGTTTGTGGACAAGTTTTTGGTTGTAAGATGTAGGGATAGGTTGTAGTTGGAATGTTGGCCGAGTATGAGGTGAGGAGTTAGGTCGATCAGAGTTGTCTGTAGCTAAATGATTAGCTAGAGTTTGTATGGTGTTTGTGAAGAAAGTGTTAAAGGCATTGGCAGTTTGATGGGAGGTATTGTTTTCTGACCCTAGAGGGGAAGGAGTGCTAGAGTGGCCTGGACGAAGGAGGTTATTCACGCTTGCCCAGAATTTTTGTGGATTATTGTGGTGAATTTGCTGCAGCTTGCAATAGTAGTTTTTTTTCAGAGATAATAGCTTTTTTGTAGCATTTCTCAACTGTCTAAAGGTTTGTTGATCTGGGGTATTTCTGGTTGTTCTCCACTTAGCCCAGGATTTATTTCTAAGTAATATTTTTTGTCTGGTATCTTTTGAGAGCCAGGGGGCAGGTTTGGATTTTGTTCTAATAGAGCGTTTAGGTGCATGCCTGTCGAGGATTGTTAAGAATTTGTTATTGAAATATATAGCAGCTTCTTCAAGAGGGAGAGCTTTTAGAGGGTTCCAGTCACAGGCACTAAGTTCCATTTGAAATAATACAGGCTGAAAGTTTTTCTTGGTTCGAGAAGTCCTATAGTTGGGGGCATTGGTAATGTCATTCTTTTGTCTAATGATGTAAGTAAGCATGTGATCACTTACATCATCAGGCAAGGTCCCTACTTTATAAGTATGTTCTTGTTTATTGATTAGTATCCAATCTAGTATAGTTTCTTTATTATTTGGTTTGTTAATTCTAGTGGTGGTGGAGATAGTTTGGTTAAAGCCATGCAGATTAATATGAGAAGGATGATCTGTATTGATACTAGTCCAGTCAGTACTGACATCTCCTAGAATAATAGTTTCTTGTGGGAAAGTAGTAGATATCCAACATAGGGTATCCTCTATTGTAGCAATGTTATTACCTGGGGGTAGGTAGATACAGATTATATAAAGTGCTTTGGTGGGACTGAGTTGAAATCTAGTGATTAAAACTTCAAATTTACTATTTTCAGGTGGGTTATAAGGTATAGAGGAGGCGTGTAGTTCATTTCTGAACAGTAAGGCTACTCTTCCTCCTTTGCATTTTACTCTGTCGTGTCTCAGTATATTATACCCTGGGGGGATTATTTCATTATCCTTAGTTGTGGGTTTTAACCAGGTTTCTGTAAGACAGAGGATATCAAAGGAGTGAATATCTAGAAGGGCATGGAGATGGGCAACTTTGTTGTTAATACTGCGAATTTGAGATGACCTATTAGTAAGAAGTTAGAGAGACTGGTCTGGGTAGTAAGGGTGTTGGGAGAGGTACTAAGAATAGGTGAAGTAGAGAGATTAGAAGGGCCTGGGTTAGGGTGGATGTCACCATCTTTTAAGGTGGGTGATTTTAGTACAGAAAGCGGGTAAGAATTAAGGCTAGGTAGATATTTTAATTTTTTTATTGTGGACTGGTTTAATTTCATGGGTGTAAGTCGATGATATTTAGGTAGCAAGTAGCTAGAAGTGGAGGTGATATTTATTTGGGGATGGGTAAGGGCATTGTTATATATAGATAGTTGTTTAGGAGAGTAGTTGAGGTAGTAGCAATTCACCTTTTCAAAAGAGGTGAGGAGATAGGTAGTGGTGAGAATAGGTATAAGAGTGGCTGAGAGTATTATCAAGGATAGGATAGTTTTAGTTATTGTAGACATATTACTTAGTAAATGTAAACTATTTCTGCCAGGTAGGGCTAGGATGTAATAGTATCAGATAAGAAGTTAAGCTATGGTAGTTGAGAAGAGTGATGCTACAAGTAGAGGAATTTTCTTTAAGTAGTATATAGATATGGTAGGGAGGTAATGAAAGGGAAATGGGAAGGATAAAGAAGTTGTATAATGATAAGGTAGGGTAGACGTGATGAAGAGCTTGTATGGGTAAAGAAGTTGTTTAGGTAGTGACGAGTTAAGGTAGGGTAGTAAAGAAGAAAAATACTAAGGGTGGAGAGACAAATGAAAGTAGTATAGGTAGGGGTTGTAAGAGACAGAGTACTGGAAAACTATAAAAGGATGGGTGTGACTTAGGTAAATTAATTTGAGTCTGGGATAGGTTGGATAGGAGAGAGGGTGTGGTTTAGGAAGTATAAGGCTACCACTGGGGGTGGGTGGAAATTGGGGGTAGGGTAGGGGAGCGGAGTGAGCCCGTAGGGCGAACGGAGCAGGTAGCACCAAGAGGTGCTGAGAGGTAATCAGTTTTACAGTGAGACTGTAATTTACAAAACTTTAGTAGGTATGTGGCATTTCTTAAGAGACACTAATTCCTGTGAAATACTGGTGGAGTCCTTTTTGTCTTACTTATTATGGGAGAAGGAAATAAGAAGCAGTAATCTTTAGATAAGGTAAATTTTTAGCTCTTCTGTCTTACTGCCTAACTGACTTATAGGTCAGGACAACTGGACAGACACCTTGTCAGGAACTCCCTCAGTACATGTACCTTGTAGAGAATCTCCTAATTCTTGAAGGAGATCTTTCTGAAGCCTCATGAAGTGAGTAAGGTAGTTCAGCGATCTAAGGGTAAATGCTGCTGAAAAGAAGATACACTTCCCGTATCTGTCCATCATTCGAGACTCCTTATTCGGTGGATGGACAGAAGTAGTAGTCTCAGCTAGCTCCTCCTTAGTGGCTGCCGCCACCACCATAGTATCTATGGGGACACCTTTAGACAAAAAAATCCTTTTCTCTGTGTGCAGAAAGAAACTTATTCGGTCTCCTGGGGACTGGCTCCATGGCATCAGGAGTATCCCATACCTTTCGACTAACTAGCTCCATCAGTTCGTCGATGGGTGGAGACACCCAAGAGGCTGAAGACTGAGACCCGAAAGCCTTCAGGTACACTGACTCCTCAGAAGGGGTGACAGTGGGCCAGCCGCACCTCTGTTCAAGGATTTCCAGGATGTCTACAAAGGAGACATCAGAGGACGACTTGTGGGACACTTCTGACTCCTCAAGGTCAGTGTCAGAGGTCAGAGACTCATCCTGGGAGTCTACATCCTTCCTCTTACATGTCTTCTTCCATGGGGGCTCCTCGGAAGGATATTCCATGGAGGTCTCGGAAGAGTAAGGGCCACCGGCCGGTGGCTCCTGAGGCTGAGGATCTCTGCTGTCCATGGAGAGAGAAGCAGCTGAGACAGAAGTAGGTGACTTAGGGGAAGAAGTTCGGTACCCCTAGTAGGAGCTGAAGATTGGGATAGCACACTCCATCTCAAATGCCGACCTCTCCGGCTCCGAAGACCTCCCCAGCTCTGAGGAGACAGAGGATGCTGTCAACTCCAGAGCCATCAGCTCTGAGATAGATGTAGGATCCGAACTCACCCTCAATGACACACCAAGAGGAAGACTCGGAATCGAAAAGGTTCAGTTCCAGGCATCCCAGTCAGGGCCGACCTGGAGCTTCGGCTCCTAGACACCATGGATGGCACCGAGAGTGTCGGAGCAGAACTCCGCTCGGAAACATCCATGGGGGAGCTGGAGCCGAGGGTTCCACCAGTGGTACCAAACACTCATGCTCCGAAAGACCAGCATGGCTCAGAGGAGGAATGACTGAAGGGGGCTTAACGGACTCAAGTGACTCCGGATCCGACTGGGTCGGTGCCAACAATTTAGGTAAAGCAGATGACTTCAAAAGTCTGAGCACTACCCTCTCCACATCTTCTTCCAATAAACTCCTGGAAGACCTGGACGACAGAATAGGAGAGCGAGATCTCTGCAGTATCGGAGACTTCAATATAGGGGAGACAGGTAGAGGATCCATAGACCGGCTCCGTGAGATACTCTCAGCGGTCAGCTCCGAGATACTTGGGGCCAACCCTGTAATCACAGTACTACTCTCAATCGACACTGAGATCTGTGGAGCCGATGAGACAGTGGACTTGTCCGATTTAATGATTTTAAGAGGTGGCTCCAAGACACCAGCCAGTGCTGGGGAGGGCCTCTTAGAGGACATAGGCTTTTCCTTTTTAGATCTCCGACATCTAGAAGAGGAGGAAGAGCTAGCCAGATCTTCCTCAAAGGAAGGTTTAAGAACACCTTCTAGGATGAGCTTATTTTTCCTTTCTTGCAACACCCTAGCACTGAAAGAGTGGCAAAATAAGCAAGTTTCCTGTAAATGGATGGCCTCCAAACAGTAAACTCAGTTACTGTGGCCATCCGTTATGGACATCTTCTGTGAGCATTTAATACATTTCTTAAAGCCAGATAGTTTATGGTCCTTACTTTCTTTAGACATTCTCACAGAGATGAGCACACCCACACACAGAGAAAAAAGGGAGAGGACTAGGTCCTCTAATTTAAATGGGCCTAGCCCTGCAGGAAAGAGAAAGATACCACGAGGACTAGGTCCTCTAACTTAAACGGGCTTAGCCGGGGCAGGAAAGGAAATGGAAAAACTAGGTCTTCTAACTAAAACAGAACTAGGGAAAGTTACAATAAGCAGAGAAGTCACACACTCAAACAGGAATAAAGTGTAAACTATCAAATTACTCAACAAGGGAACAGAACCTCATTCTGTTAACACTAACCAATGTAGCAAGCGGGAATCCACAAAAAACTCAGACTTATAACTAAGGCATTAAAACAGAACCTCATTCTGTTAACAATGGTAACAATTTAGCAAGCGGAAATCTGCAAAAAACTTTGACTTATGCCTAATAACAACACACAGTTTGAGCACAAAAGGCACCTACAAATACTAACTCTATTAATAAACACGAAAACCAGCACACATGATACCTATACTATGAAGCCAAAAGGCCAAAGTACCAAGAGAGTGCACACAAATGGCGCAATTATAAAGACTTAACTATTCTAAATTGCAAACTACGCTAACTATGACTAACAATGATATAACAGTTTGAACTAAAAGAGTCCAAAAATTTCAAATAAATTTTGAATAAATGCAAAACTTAGCCAGAGCCAAAGAGAAGCACAACCGAACTCGTCAACGTGGCAAACGAGATCTGGGGATTGTACTGGTACACCATGGGATACCTATCTAGCCACGAGCCAACTAGAAGACTTCCAGCTTGTAAATAGGCCGAGTCAGAGCCGAGGATCGGCTTTGATCCCATATGTAAGAATGAAGGCGAGACAGGACCACAGAACATTTTAGGTTAACCTTTCCCATTTCCAATGAAATGTGTGCCATTAGACACATTAATATGGATAATTGGAAAGTTCTGATGGGGCATTTGGACTTGGTTAGAATTTTAGCTGACAAACCTTTGTTCACCTACAAGAAAGTAGTTAATATTAAAACTATTCTTGAGAGAGAGAAAGTTGACTATTCCAATGTGAGAAATGGCTTACTTGGAACTTTTTCTTGTGGCCATTGTAGGCAGTGTAGATTTATAGTCAATTCTGCCTCTACTGAGATAAGACATTTTAGTAAGACCATTTGAGCCAAAGGCTGGTACACTTGTAATTCTACTTTTGTGGTCTATGCTGCTTTGTGTAATTTTTGCATATGTTTTTATATCGGCAAGACCATTACAACATTGGGTAGAAGAATTCATGAACATGTTTTAGCCATTAGAAACAAAGACATGACACACTCTTTAGCACAACATGCCACAGTTTGTGATAATTTTAGGAAGTTTTCATTTTTTATATTAGATACAGTAATTTCAAGTGTATTTTGTAGAGATTTTAAGACATTGTTAGACTGTAGGGAAAGTAAATTGTAGATTCTATTATGTGCTGATCAGTTTCCAAAGTCTCAATGTGACCATAAATATAAAGTGTTTTTTACAAATGCAAAGATTATAAAATATATGTATATAGCATATTTAAAAGTTTTATTAGAATAATTATACAGATTTTTAAATGTTTAACTATACATGTTTTCACATTTATTTCTAGTAGTGCATTTGTGGTTCATTTAAACTATTTATTATTATTTTTTTATTTATTTCATTGGTTTGCACTGTCATGTGATTTAATAATTTTTTTTTGTATAAAATGGGTGGTTTCTGACAAGGTATTTTTTTTTATTAAGAAGTTCGTTAAGTATTAAATCGAACAAAAGCACTAAAATATCTTGGAGTCCAGTTCTTTCCTTGTGGCTTAGTTGTGTTTTTTGTAGTTTATTATGTTTTTTGGCAAGGTGGTTGCGTTTTATTTGTATTTTAACATATATATTATGTTATCAGTATTACATGTCCCATGGCATCTAAGATGGAATGGTTTTAGACTACCTGGATGCATAAAGTTGTTTATGTAGAGACAAAGCTACAGTATTGACAACTGTTGCATTTTTGGAGTCCAAACTTGGATATAGATGCTGTGTTTATATACTTCTCCTGTTTAAGATTTTTGTTTTAATTTCTAGTTTTTTTACATCCAAAGTTAAGCTTATCAACTCATATATGTGTCTTTTAATAATATCCTGTATTTGATGAGCATGAACATCACATGGTAGAACACATCTTAATAAAGCTGTTTTTGTGTCCTTAACTTTATTACTACTGCTTGAAGAAGTAATATGATTATCAGAGAATATAGGTTTAATGCTATCTTGCCGTATTTGTGTTACTATATTAATTACATTATGTTCCTTACAGCCTCTTATAAAAAACCATTGGCCATGTTATTAAACTGTATATCCATGTTTTCTTTTCTAGTATTCAGTCTAGCCACACGAGTAAACTGATTCTTCACTATATTTTTAAAAACATGAAGATGCATACTACTCTTGTGCTGATATGTATTTTTCCTGACATCTTTCTTCAATAATGCAGTTTCAATTTTACCAGTGGTTCCCTTAACAATCTGTCTAAAAAGTCTATTTTTGTATAATGTATGGTATGTTTAAACCATAAAAATTCAGTAGTTGAATTTAAATATAATACAAAGTCTGAAAATGCAGAAAAAGAACCATTCCAAAACAAAAACAAATCATCCACAAAATGCCTGTAAAACACAACATTATTAAGAAAGTTATTCATTTCAGAAAAAATTAATTCAAGTTCCCATTATTCATAACCAAATTTGCATAGCTATTAGCCATGGGCGTACCCATGGCTACTCCTTTACATTGTTTATATATATTTGTATGAAACAAAAAAAACATTATTAGTTAAAACCAGTTCTAAGTCACAAATGGCGTTAGTCTCAGCTGCTGAAAAAACTCCATGCAATGCTATAAATTCACAAAGGTACTCTATTTCAATATCATCGGTATTGACGTAAATAGGGCCTCTACATCTAATGCTACTCAATGCCAGAAGTCTAAACCTCAAAATGCATGCACTTGAGGCACTCCTCAGTATGAAGAAAATCAATATATGTGCAGTAACAGAAATCTGGCTTAAGGCTCCAGAGAGCACCCCAGCACTACCAGGCTGCAACTCATACCATACATTTCAGCCACAAAACCCAGACCGAAATACAAAAGGCGGAGGCATATCCATATTCATCAAGGAAACCCACACCTTCAGGTTAGTGGTACAGTACAATGCTTCAGAGATCATCCACGTGCAACTAACAACGGGCAAAACTGCAATTCAAATTATAGCTTGCTACAGATCACTCACCATGTCCCAGGACCCCCATTCCGCATTTCTGGAAACACTGGGAAACATAAAGGTCCTACTAAACACCCTGATATTGGGTGATTTCAATTACCCAAACATTAACTGGGAGAACTTCTCAAGTACTAACTCCCTTGTCCAACATTTGATAGAATTTATAAACTCAAACGCCCTGGATCAACTGGTCAACACCTCCACCAGAGGTGACAACATATTGGACCTGATCATCACCAACATGGGTGACCGGTGTTCCACACCGGAGGTCAACCCCTCTCTGGTTAGAGCTGACCATAAACTAATCACTCTAGATATCCACATTCCGCCCCCACCCATGGTCAAAGAAACCACTGTGAAAAACTTTTCAAAAGCAAACGAATCATGCTACCCCAAGAAAAACCAAGACTCACTCCTCCAAGAAAAGGAAACCAGTCTGGAGGACCCCTGCCACAAACAAGCTATACAACAGAAGGAGGAAACTAGTACAGAAAAGAGTAAAATCTCAAGAAGGGAAGACATCCTGATCAGTATCAGCAAGAAACTATGATCCCTCATAAAATCATTCAAGGCTAGCTTCGAAGGAAAAATTGCCAAGGACTCCCAAGATAACCACAAGGCATTCTTTAGCTATGTCAAGAATCTAAGTGGCAGTTCTCAGATCTCCTCAGAGGTAGTGCAGAATGGCACAAAATACACTGAACCAAACAATATTGCCAACATCCTGGCAGACAGATTCAGTGCAAACCTCACCCACCTCTCACCCCCAAAAGGGCCCATAACCATACCAGAAAAATGTAGTGCCCCTGATATCACAGACACTCAGGTTAAAACAGCCCTCTCCAAAGCCAAAAACACATCATCAATGAGACCAGACGGTGTCCCAGGCTGCTTCCTACACGAGCTCAAAGATGAACTAATCCCTCACCTAAACACACTGTTCAGACTCAGCCTCTCCAAAGGCTATGTGCCCATAGAGTGGCGCACAGCAATGGTTATTCTGCTCCACAAGGGTGGAGCCACAACAGATCCTGGGAACTATCGCCCTATAAGCCTGACTAGCTTGGTCTGCAAGGCTATGGAGCGCATCTTCATGGATCTCATAAACAGAGACATTGGGAACCTCCAAACACTGGACCCCACCCAGTTTGGCTTTGTTAAGGGCAGATCATGCCTCCTAAACCTGCTGGACTTCTTTGAGACAGTTACCAAGGCTAAAGACGAGGGAAAGGTGGTACACGCAGCCTACCTAGACCTTGCAAAGGCCTTCAACACCATTCCCCATTCAGGTATTATAAACAAACTCACCAGCCTAAACATAAACCCCTACGTCAACAGATGCATTGCCAACTGGCTCACAGACAGAACCCACATAGTAAGAGTTGCAAGAGCTAGGTCTGACTCTAAACTGGTTACAAGTGGCATTCCACAGGGCTCAGTCCTAGGATCCCTCCTGTTTGGCATGTACTTCTCAGAGGTACAGGTAAGCACAGAAGGACTATGGCTAACCAAGTTTGCAGACGACTGCAAACTAGGGGCTATAAATAACTCTCCGGTGGACACAGACATCCTCCAAAAGGGTCTCACTGAGACAGATGCCTGGTGTCAAAACCATGGTCTCAAGCTAAATGCCAAAAAGTGCATAGTCATCCCCTTTGGAAAAAACAAAGTACCCACAAACTATCACATAGGTGGTAGCCCCCTAAATACGGAAGACATAATAAGGGACCTGGGGACCCAAGTAGATAGTAACCTCTCCTTTGATAATCACATTGCCAAAGTAGTTAGAATATCTTTCTATGTGGCCCACCTAATCACAAAAGGGTTTGCATCCAGATCAAAAGAGGTCATTGTGCCCCTCTATGCATCACTCATTAGAACCATCATAGAGTACAATGCCCCATCTGGGATGTACCTTACAAGACACCTGCAACAGCTGGAAAGACCACAGAAGTACCTCACCAAGAGGATCACTGGCCTCAAGCAGATGCCCTATGCAGCACGACTGAAGAAACTCCAGCTGTACTCAGTTGCTTACAGCCTACTCAGAGGTGATCTCTGCCTGACATAAAAGGCCTTGTCCAACCCAGAATTGATGGACATACTCCACCTAAAGAAACCATATCCCCTCGAGCCACACGCTCTAGGGATCTAAACCTCACCACAACAATAAATAGGACGTGCTGGAGGGATAGATTCCTGTCCCAGAGACTTCCCATGCTCTGGAACAAGATTCCAATCTACATTAGGCAGAGCTCCTCGCTAACCATTTTCAAGAGGGACCTTGACGAGCGGATGGGAAACAGAAAGTTTACCTCAGGTATCACTTCAATGGCTCTGCTGGACAGAGGCACAGTGAACTAATCTAAGGGGGCGGCGAAAGCCAACACATTCCAGCTAGGCTTATAAATGCCTTAGGGCAGATAGCCTAGTACCTACCTATGAACCTATAATGTAAGAAATTAGCAATCGTCAATGTTGTCAGACAAAGACCAGTCGGACAGGTCTGTTAAAAACTGGGATGTATCCATAATTATTGTTCTACTGTTCTAGAATATCTTAGGCCATGTTTAAGTTTATGCTCTAAGTAGTTTGAGATTGGATCTGTAATCCAACCACTTGCTGAAACAATCGGTCTTAATGGTGGGGAAGTGACTGATTTATGACTTTTTAGAATTCCATATATGACTGGTATTTTGGGAGCAGTCACATGAAAATAGTTCAACATTTCCAAAATAACTTCTCCATTAAGGTCCATATAAATCATACTATTCACTTTTCTTATAATAATATTGACCTACTTCCTATCGATGGCTAAATACTCATTGCTACTTAACATATGATTATCTAAAATAATAATGCCACCACCCTTATCTGTGCTTTTAGAACTATATTGGGATTAGTGGCTAAAGATTTAACAGCTTGTTGTTGCTCAGCCATAAAGTTGTAAAAACGACTGCTGGTTTTCATTGCTTGATAAATATCATTTTCTACTGCTTGTTCAAAAGCTCCTATAAGAGGATTATTCACTGGCACAAAAGTACTACTTCTAGATAACACATTTGTGCTATACTCAGTTGAGTTACTTACATCATATAATAGAGTAAGATACAAATTCCTTATGAACAGTTTAACATCCGTTAGCACATCAGAAATGTCTGTTATACTTGCAGGAATAAAGGTAAGACCCTTATTCAGTAATGCTAGTTCATGTTCATTTAATGTACATTAAGAAAGGTTAAAGGCAATGTCACTTATCTCCTGGACTGGCTTCTGGTTTGCATCCTCTGCCCAGTTTGTCACGTTTGGTTCCTTCCTCTGTTGTTCCAGAAGTTCTGTTGTTCCTGTGGTAAAGGGTATGGTTCACTTAGTGTTGAGGGCAGTTCTAAAGGGTCTACTGCTGAAACAATGTTGGAATCTGCTAGAACTGATGTATTAGTGTTCACATTCATAGAATGACTATTTGCCTGAAGAAGCCTGTACTAGTGAAAGTCTAGTACTAGCAAGCTATAATAAATTTCCTGCTGTTGAAGTATTGAGTGTCGTGGTGCCAGTTTACTTTACACTTTGTTTTATTTTACTTGACTTTTTAGTACCCAGGCTTTATCTACATGGTGGAATTATTTTATATACCAAGACGCAGAGCCAGCACACAGCTTGGCTGTGTTCATGCAGGCAGACATATACCAATTTCTGGAACTGGAACCTACTCCCCAACGATCTTACATCACTTACTTCCCTGCCTCTCTTTAAACAAAACCTCAAAAAACACTTTAAAACACACTGGTTATGCCCCTGTAGTAACCCTGACTAACCTTCTGCTTTTTCTACCTTATAACCCTGCTTTTACTAACTTATAACCCTGACTAACCATCTGGTTTTGCTAATTTTTATTTGCACCTCTTTTTATATATTGCATATACTTTGCATACTTTTTGAAGCAGAAATGAACTGGTGAACACAATGGAACAGACTGCTGGACTTTATACTGTTGTTGATCACAAAACACTCTTATTTTCATTATTTGTTCAGACCCTTTTCTCACTTTTTTTGTGTAATTAATTTAGCACATAATATTTGTAACTTTTATATTAATGTACATGTCATCTTTTATCTCCATTTTTTATTCACTTCTTCTAGTATCTTTACTTAACTACTTTCATTTACTATGTATCAACTATGATTTGCATCACGTGTATGTTTATTTCAAATTTTATAATCAATTTATCTACTACTGGAGCTTTTCTCCCCGGGCCTGTACTGAAAATGGAAATATATCCAGTTAGACTAGCCCGGTCAACAAATGTAAAATAAAATAAATAAAATAAATAAATACATTTCACCTGGAGGACCCCTACAGACACACAAAACAGTTACTCATTTTGTCTCATGGGGCCATTTGTTGGTTCATCCACATGTCTGCCTTACTCTCTTTCTTACTCACACACACACTCACTGACCTTTGTGTCAGCCTAGGCTTTCTGCCCCCCCAACAACACCTTGTGCAAATGATGATAACTGTGCCATATCCCTGTTTTCTATCTTTTGGATTCAGGGATACAAAAGGTTTGAGTCTGATGCTCAAGGTGCATACATAACTTAATGCTTAGTATATCTGCATTTGTGGTACTGAACTGGTAATTGTACCTTTGACTTATATTGGCCTTAGAAAGTTAGACAGTTGGTAGTATCAAAATTTCCCAACTTTACAGCGAATGATCTTGTGAGAGTTGTGAAGTCAGAAACAACAATGTGTATCATTACTTTCTAACTTCTCTCTTTGATCTTTTTCCAGTACAAACACATGATGCTAAAGTGATGGCATGCAGTGACCATCAGTAATTTTGAGAGGTATGACTGTGAATCTTTGATGCTGAGACCTACTACTTAGTAATGGACACATACAAGTCAAAAAAGTCTCTGCTATCACATGTTAAGGTAAGTTCTGTATAGATCTCCCACATTTTACTAGCTTAACAGACCAAGTAATGAAATACAAGGATATGCCACACAGTCATATTATTAAACAATACACTCCAGGTTCAGAACATACTTTGCAAATGCAGCAGTTGACCCAGTTTTAGTTCAGGGATGACTCTGTCTGATGTAATTAGTACACAACCAATACATGGAGAGGTAAAAGTTGTGTGAATTGTCTGGCATCAATGTTACTATGCGTATGTGAGTAGGAGGAAGGTTTTAGGCCTCTAGGTGGTGAGTGAATGTGCTATGCATAGTCTTTTAGCCAATGCAAGAGCATACTGAGCACGCCTATGTCTGCCTACATCCACAGCAGCTTGTGGCCCCCCCATTGACTCCATATCTGCCTGTGGTGACCTTGGCATTGGTGGTAGGATGTGTGCCCCTTCCCCTTGCTGATCCTGCTGAAGCTGTTTTCTCAGGTTATGTTGTGCAGCATGGCACATACCGTGAATATTTTTGTACATGTCCATAGAATGCACTGCAGGGCTCCCCAGTGTACACTTACTATAAATGTAGATGTTTGAGTGTATTCACTGTTGCAGTCATTACATTTGGGTTATCTGCTTGCAGTAGCCCTCAGTCGGCCTGATTAACAACGTTTTGGGTCCTGCGTCAGTTGCTGTCCCTTCTTCCATGACGTCAGGGGTATAAAACATGCAGCTGACGCCATTGCATCAGTTTTTCTTTCCCCAAATGTCAGGTGCCCCCTAATGGGGAGCAATTAAATCTATAATACAAGGATATACCTCCAACAAAAAAGCAAATACACCAAAAAGCTTTTTGAGCATAGTAAGTGAGAGTAGAGGAATAGCCAAAAGACGAAAGGGGGCTGGAGGGAGGGTAAACAGGACTGCAACAGTGAATACACTCGAACATCTACATTTATGGTAAGTGTACACAACTGTACTATGTTCTTTGTATTTCACTGTTGCAGTCATTACATTTGGGTAGATTCCCAAAGCTAAGGTTGGGAGGAGGAATTTAAATAGAATTAGGACCAGCTATATGGCCGTGCAAGACTGCAGTGGCAAAACCAGCTCTGGATTTAGAGAAAATTGGCAAATGATAATGCCTGGTGAAAGTATGTACAGAACTCCAGGTAGCAGCTTCTAGGATGTCCCTTATAGGGATGCCCCTGAGAAAGGCTCTAGAGGTAGATGCAGCCCTGGTTGAATGGGGTCTGATGCCCTGTGGGATAGGTTTTCCATTGTGCTTATAGCAGAAATGAATGCAGTGGCCTATCCATTTTGAAATGGTCTGCTTTGAAATAGCTTTCCCCTCTGTCCCTGTAGCAAATGCCACCAGCAGTTGTTCAGATTTCCTTTGAGGTTTAGTCCTGTCCAAGTAGAATCTAAGTTGTCTGTGCACATCTAAGGAGTGCAGTATCCGTTCCCCTTTGTTCTGTGGGTTAGGAAAGAAGGTAGGCAAATGAATGGACTGATTAAGAGCCACACTGGATACCACCTTGGGCATGAAGGAGGGATTGGTTCTGAGGGACACCCTGTCCGCATCAAAGATGATGAAAGGCTCCACTGCCATAAGGGCCTGTAACTCAGATACCCTTCTTGCAGAAGTGACTGCTAAAAGGAAAGCTGTTTTCCAGGAAAGGAATTTTAAATCTGCAGTAGCAGCTGGCTCAAAAGGAGGAAGAGTGAGTTTTTCCAAAACAAAGTTGAGGTCCCAGGCTGGAGTTGGAGCTCTCTTGGGTGGTCGTAGATTTTTGGCCCCTCTGAGGAACTGCTTAAGCAGTGGATGAAAGAAGAGGGGGTAGTTCTGTGTTATAATGAGCTGAGATGGCTGAGATGTGAATTTTGATGGAGGAGAAAGACAGGCCCTTATGAAGCATCTCAGTTAAGTACTGTAAAATTTGAGGTAAATTGGGCACTGTTGTGCTCATCCCTTGAGAATGGTTCCAGGCACAGAATCTTTTCCATTTTTCAGCGTAAGACTTTCTGGTACTAGGCCTCCTTGCCTCTAAAATGATATCCATCACTGGTTTACTGAGGGATGGTAAAGGAGAAATTATGTAATTAGCCAGGCTGCTAGATTCAGTGTTTGAAGTTGAGGGTGCAGAATTTGGTTCTCCTGCCGAGACAACAGAGTAGGAGTCTGAGGCAGGTGCCATGGGGCCCACAGTGATACACTGCACAAGAAGGGGTACAAGTGTTGGCGTGGCCAGTCTGGTGCAATCAAAATCGTCCTTGGTTTGTCTTTTTGATCTTTAGTAGTACTTTGGAGAGCAGAGGCAGTGGAGGAAAGGCATAAACTGATGTTTTTTTTCAGCTGAAGGACAGAACATCCACTTTCCAAGCTTGTCTGTGGGGAGTCCTTGTACAGAATTTGTCCAACTGATAGTTTTGGGGGGAGGCAAACAGGTCTATATCTGGGCTCCCCAATTTGCTTGTCAACATGTTGAAAATCCTTGGTTCCAGTTTCCACTCGTGTGGGTCCATAAGGTTTCTGCTTAGTTCATCTGCCAGAGTATTTAGTTTTCCTTGCAGGAATTGAGCTTGTAAATGTACTTGATAGCTCAGGGCTGTATTCCACAATGCCATGGCTAGTCTGCAGAGCGGGTAAGAATGTGTACCCCCCTGCTTGTTTATGTACCACATAACAGTGGTGCTGTCTATCTTGATCATTAATTGTCCTGGAAGAATGAGGCCCTTGAAGGCTGTCAGAGCATTCTGTATAGCTAACATTTCTTTTTGATTGATATGCAGGTGCATTTGACTTGGGTTCCATTTGCCTTGAATGCACTTCCCTGCCAGGTGGGCCCCACATGCATAGTCTGATGTGTCTGTTGTTAAGGTTTGGGCGGCAGGGGGTAGTGTGAATGGTAGTCCCCTGTTTTGGTGGCAGGCCTCTGCCCACCAAAGGAACTCTAGGTGTAGGCAAGGTATGATAGGAATCATTGCTTCTAGATCCTGTGAAAGTTGACACCATAGGCTTTTGAGATACCATTGCAGTTTCCTCATATGCAGCCTTGCATATGGAATTAGAAGAATGCAGGAGGCCATGAACCCCAAGGCTTGCAGTATTTACCTTACAGATAACTGGGTTTTTGTGGCCACTTGTTTGAAGTAGGTTTTCAAATGAATCAGTTTCTCTGGCGTGAGGAAAGCCATCTGGGAAGCTGTATTCAAGCTTGCTCCCAGGAATATAATTTGTTGACAGGGTACCAGGTGTGATTTATTTTCGTTTATGGTGTACCCCAGACAAGTCAGTACCCTTTGAACAAAGGCCAGATGATTCAAAAGTATGTCCTGGCTTTCTGCCTGAATTAGACAATCATCCAGATATGGGTATATTTGAATATTTCTTTGCCTGCAGAATGTAATGACTGGAGCGAGGCACTTTGTGAATACCCTGGGTGCAGTAGATAAGCCAAAGGGCAGTGCAGAGAACTGATAGTGCATGTAGCTTGCTTTGAAGCGTAGGTATTTTTTGCAAGACTCCCTGATAGGGATGTGCAGGTATCCTTCTTTTAAGTCTAGTGCTGCCAACCATGCATCTTTGCCCAGCATAGGAAGCAGCTGGGGAAGAGTCAGAATTTTGAATTTTGGAATCACCAGAAAGGTTTTTAGAGAAGAAAGGTCCAGGATAGGACACCATGTATTGCCTTTTCTGTGTACCAGGAAAAGTCTTGAATAGAACCATTGTCCCTTTTCCTCTTCTGGTACCCACTGAATAGCCCCCATGCTTAAGAGAGAGAGTACTTGATTTTGGGCTTCTGCCCACTGATTTGGGGGGTAGATCTGGCCACCCACTTGTTGTTGGGTAGGGTGTGGAAGTGAAATCTCTATCCTCGGGACACTATATTTAAAACCCATTTGTCCTGGGTAATGAGTTCCCAGTTTTTGGACCTGCAGACCAATCTTTCCACCTAAAGGAGCATTCAGTTGGGAAGTGCTTGGAAGTTTTAGAAGCACGTCATTGAGACTGTTTTCCATAGGGGGGAGTCTTACTACTCCCTGATTTGGGTGCGGAAACCCCCCCCCCCCACTGCTTAGTCTTGTGTGTCCCCTGAGACTGAAACTTGGGGTTTCTGCTATGTCTGGGTTTGGCTTGAGAAGACCTTGAAGAGGCGGGAAAGGGGCAATTCTTAGAGGGCCAGTGCCTACTAAATCTAGGAGGCTGAACTTGTAAGAAATCTTTAACAGTTTGCATAGATTTAGCTTTATCTTCCATCTTTTTAAGAACTTCCTCAGCCTTGTTGCGAAACAGGCGGTCCTGATTTAAGGGAGCATCCAACAATTTGGCTTTAACATGATCAGGTAAAGGTTGCTCCTTAAGCCAGGCATGCCTTCTGAGCATAGAACCAGTAACAGCAGCCTTGCAAGAGGCCTCTAAAGAATCAAATCCACATTGCAAAGTATGTTTTCCAACCTGTTCAGCAGAATGCATTAAATCCTGTAATTCTTTATTTTCTGCACAGTCAGGAATCAACATCATTGTCTGTTTAAGCAATCCAATAACATGTTGTTGATAATTTAACATACGAAACTGGCAGTTTAAAGCCCTAATGGCCAAGGTTGCAGAAGTGTAAACCTTCTTACCCCATCTATCCAGCACCCTGGAGTCTCTATCAGAAGGGGTAGGATTTTTAGCAGTAGAAGCCTTATTGCCCTTGGGTCCCTGTGAAACAGTCTCTGGATCTGGATCCGCAATAGGATTTTTAAAACAGAACTTGTGTGACTCAGGAACCCTGTAATATCTGTCAGGTTTTCTGGGAGCAGGAGGCAAACAATCAGGGGCCAAACTAAATTCAGAAAAAGCATCATCAACAATGTCTAGTACAGCAGGAATAGCTAAAGGCCTATGCTGAGGCAGGAGTAAGAAATCCTTAAGCCTCTTTTCTGAATCAGAAAAATCCTGGCTTTCCCAATGGAAATGTTCCCTTACAGTATGTAAGGTTTCACCAAAAGAAAAATCCTCTGGAGGGGGAAGCAGAGGGAATAGAGTCCTCTGCATCAGAATCCTCATAAGTAGATAAGGGCAAATCCAGATCATCAGAAGAATCAGAAAAATCAGAATCCTGGTCAGAAGATTCATAAACAACTTTCTTAGAAGGGGAGGTTGGCTTCCCCTGATTAGAGTTATAAGATCTTCAGTCATTCTTATCATTTGTTTTTTAGGCATAGAGGTCTGAGCATGTGGCCTGGGCGTCGTTTTTTTAGGCATGGTTCGAGATTTAGGCCTAAATGAAGAAGGAGGCATCGGTTTAACATCCAAGTCCATAGGCCTAAATACACCCTCAGAAGCCGGTTCCTGCACAGTGGCTCTGGACCCATCCAAGGTAGAGACATCCGCGGATTCCACAGTTGAAGCATCTCGTGGCATACCAGACTCCGAATCGGTCTCAGTAGAGGCCTGCAAATCAGAAGTAGTGGGTATCAGGGGCTGCGAAAGCACCTGAGTACTGGCGAACTGGCGATTGACTTAGGACAAGTGTCGTCGGCAGTTTTGGACCTTGGTGGCCTCTGTCTTTATCTTTGCGTTTTTTCAAAATCCCTGTAGTCGGATGGCTAACCGATGACATTTCTGGATAATTAAACTGAGAACCGAAATATTTAGAGGCAAAAATATACCGACTACGGATAGTGCGCTGATTAAATAAAGCACAAAACCAACAGCAAGGTACATCGTGGTCAGGGACTAGGCAAGGAATACAGTACGAATTAAAATCTTTATGAGGTATTTGCTTTCCACAATTAATGCAATTATTAACGTTTACTGACATCGGTAAGGAGCAAGAAAAAGTTAATGGGGTACTTAGCTTTAGTTGACTTCGGTTCTGAAACACGAAAATGAAAATTTCAAGAGTCGTGAGAACTGCTTCTGGCACCGCAAGAAAGACTGATGTAATGGTGTCGGCTGCATGTTTTATACCCCTGATGAGCCGACATCATGGAAGAAGGGACTGCAACTGATGGAGGACCCAAGACTTTGTTAATGGGCCGACTGAGGACTACTGCAAGCAGATAACCCAAATGTAATGACTGCAACAGTGAAACACGAAGAACATCTGGAAACATGACTTTAGCAGCCCAAACACACACTCTATGATATTTCTTATTTGAGCATGTGCCTCATTATGGTGTTCTTCCATGGGTGTGTGGATTTCTGATGGGTGCGTGTCATCAACCACAGTTCCAGTGCATAGCCTGCATCCCCCAGTAAATGCCCCTGTAGGATATCCCCCCTAGCAAACATCTGGTACATTCGGGAGGTGTGCCAGTTATATGAGTTGTGGTAACTGCCAGGAATGCCACCAGATGCGTTCAAGATCATTACACATGACTTGGCAGATGATAGAGTGAAGCCCTTTCTGTTAATGTACAGCATACCCTGTTCCCCAGGTGGTGCCTTAATTTCTACATGTGTGCAATCTATGGCACCCAGTACTTCCAGGTAGTGTGCTATACAGTAAAACTCCTGCATATTTCTGGCCCTCTCCTCAGAACTATGAGGAAAATATATTGGTCACTGGCATGATGAAGCATACCATTCAGGAACTGGTGGAGGACCCTGGATGCTGATGCTTGCGACACCCCCAGCATGTCCCCTGTTGGTCTCTGAAAGGTACTTGTAGCTCAGATTCTAAGGGCTACATGTACCTTTCTCTCCACTGGAATGGGTTCCTCTCAGATGGCTCTGGCTCACAGTTGAGGATGTCAGAGGTCACAGAGCTCTTGCAGTGTGTCCCTGTCCACCCTATAGTGCTCCACAATTGCCATATCATGTAGGTTGTGAAAAGTTAAATGAGGCCTGAAAACCTTTCTCCTTCTCAGCCTAGGCCTATTAGCAGCAGCAGCACTGTCATCAGCCTGTAGCAAATACAAATGAATTAAAGCAGCAGCAGCCCCTAACATTCTGTTCGTGTAGACTCCTTTCCATGTCCGAATTCCAAAACATCTGGAATCCGCAGGAAAAAACAGAAAGGAGTTTACACAGATGCTTTACAGCTTGTTGAATAGCTAAACTGTGTTGGCTTGATTAATTAGCATGCAATTCAGCTGCCTATGCTGTAATTAGCATGCCATGTTGTTTACCTTGTTTGCACAGTGATTTGCGCCTCTGCACAGAACTTAATGAATCTGAATTTCTTGCTACTGTGTGCGCATTGTACCATGCCATGCACACCCTTGCAAGTCTTTGTTACATGGAATAGTTAAAGAGAATTGTAAAGAAACATAAATGGATTATATCAAATGCACAGGATTGAAGAGAACATAAGCAGTAAATAAAAAGCAACAGAAAGAACAAAGATGGCTACAAAAGACAAAATAGAAAAGGAATGGAAATATTGCTAGAGATCAGGTTGCAAGAAAATCAGTGGAAAGTAACCTTGTGAGCAATTGAAGATGGTAAAATTCAGGAAATTCCATTTTTTGTATGGGAATGTTTACATAAATATTTTAAAAGAATTGAACAATTAATAAAATGTGCCCAAGAGTGTTAAACGGATGCTGGAGGGGTAGTACACAAGAACTGGAAAGTTAGATACACATCTTCTGGAGATGCCTGAAATTAATGGAGATCAGGGAATACTTAAACTAATTATTTATATCATTAAGGCCAGGGAAGGGCACTCAGCACAGTAATCTTTTTCTCAGGATGCCCTCTGTCAGGAATTTGGAATACAAGCAAAAGGAGAAAGTTAAATACAGTGCAGGCAAGTAAACTATAATCAGGAGATATAAAAAAAGAACCACCACAAACTAAAGAAGAGTTATACAAGTTAATACAGGAGACAGAAGAACATGAAAGAAAAGCTGCAGGGGAAGGCAATCTAGTTAAGTATAAAAGGAAACGGGGGCTTTGATTAAAACCAGAAAAAAGTACTGTAAGTTAAGGGAAAGGTGATCTGAACAATTTAAAAAAATTTTTTACACTGTAGCCAAAACTGACAACTTGCAGAGAACGGAAGTTGTTTGACTTATTACTTATATCTTAACTTCTGTAATTAAACAAACTTATAAAAAAACATCCTACAAAAGGGCCTCACTGAGACAGATGCCTGGTGTCAAAGCCATGGCCTCAAGCTCAATGCCAAAAAGCGCATTGTCATCCCCTTTGGTAAAAACTCTGTACCCATAAACTACAACATAGGAGATAGTATACTTAACACTGAATGTGTGATAAGAGACCTTGGGACCCAGGTGGACAGTAGTCTCTCCTTTGATAATCACATCGCCACAGTAGTCAGGAAATCCTTCTACGTGGCACACCATCACAAAAGGTTTCTCATCCAGAAAAAAAGAGGTCATTGTTCCCCTCTACTCATCACTCATTAGACCCATTATAGAGTACAACGCCCTTTTTGGTATGTACCTCACAAGACATCTACAACAACTGGAAAAGCCACAGAAATACCTCACAAAGAGGATTACTGGCCTCAAACAGATGCCCTACGCAGACCATCTCAAAAACCTCCAGCTTTACTCCGCCGCATATCGCCTACTCAAAGGTGATCTCTGCCTAACATACAAAGCTATGTCAAACCCAGAGCTGTTGGACATGCTCCACTTAATGAAATCCCAATCCCTCCGCGCTACATGCTCTAGGGACCTAAACCTTGTCACCACAATAAACAAAACATGTGGGAGGGATAGATTCCTGTCCTAGAGACTTCCCATACTCTGGAATAAACTACCTATCTATATCAAACAAAGCTCCTCATTAGCACTCTTCAAGAAAAATCTTGATGATTGGATGGAAAATAGGAAATTCACCCCGGGGATCACCTCTGTGGCTCTGCTCGACAGTGGCACAGGAAAATAATTTTCTTGGGTGGAAAAAGCCAGTGTACCTTTTTGGCTGGGCTTGTATTGGCCCCAGGGCCGATAGCCTAGTACCTACCCGTGAACCTATGTATAATCTATTAACTCACTCAAACCTAAAAGGCATTTTTACATACTTCCAGTTCACACCCATACTTACAGATTTTTTTTTGGGGGGGTTGTCTTCTTTAAGTGACTCAGCTGCTAATAATAGACAGTATTAGAAAGGGCAAGGAGGTATTAGCAGAATTGCATTAAGAATGTTAGCCTATGATGTCCTGCAGTAGAGAAATAAATCTTTGCTTGCCACTTATTAATATTGTCATATTTATGTTCATTTTTTCATAACTAGGAGATATATATTTTATTGAGGTGTATGGTATTAAACACTTCTGGCACACAAAACAATTCACTGAAAATGCTGGTTTATATCACACTATACTAGAAGTATTGCTAGTTGTTTATTAGTAATTTTGAAAATAAGCAACATTTCCATGTGTACTAAATACTTCAAAAACAAGTAACTTGCAAACTGCTGCATGACATTAGGTGAAAACTTAGATGTTGAAGCAGACTGCCTTAAGTATGTGCATTGTGAGTTGCACATTTTGTGAGATATACAATATTATTTGTATTGCTAATTATACAATTAAACATATACTAAAATACCTCAAACAAGGACTTATAGATGAATTTCTTGTTATTTTGTGAAAGCTTATGCCTGGTTAACAAAAATGTTTTAGCAATAAATGTCTAGGTTGCATAATTTTTCAAGATATGAAAGCATGTTTGCAAAAGTTTAGAAAAAACAACTTGGGATGTGTGGCATTATATTATAGCATTTATGGATAAGACTATAAATGCACAGACTATTATTACTGTAAAGAGCACTTCTTACTAATAACATTGCTATCTGTACTGTTTAAATAGCTTTCATTGTTTACTAAATATTTACATTTTTTATATGTTTTTTAAGTTTGGGTGGCCGTGGTGGTGCAGCGGTTAGCGTTGCCACCTCACAGCAAGAGGTTCTCCGGTTTGATCCTTAGCTGGGGTGCCTTCTGTGTGGAGTCTGCATATCCTCCCTGTGGTTGTGAGGGTTTTCTCCGGGTGCTCCGGTTTCCTCCCACATCCCCCAAAGACATGCTGTAGGTGGATTGGACACTCTAAATTGGCCTCAGGTGTGAGTGTGTGCATGTGTGTGCCTTCTGTGGAAGGCTGGGCGCAGAGCTGTCAACTTGACACTGTAAAACTCCACTGAAAATCATGAGCGGACAGGTGATCCGCTGTGGGGACCCCTAACCGGGAAAAGCCAAAAGAAGAAGAAGAAATTCTTTTTAGTTTATTTTTTAGAAAATGCACTGGATAAGCAGCTAGAGATGTGTCACTCTACACCATAAAGGTGTTACTGAGTTAAAAAAGACTCGATATTGTGAATACTGATATTAGGTTGCTCTGAATGGAAGTACAATTGTCTTGACTTAAAAAGCCAACAGCAACCACCAGTACATACAAGGTGCACCATAATTTCTAAATAAAAAATAAACAATGTCTCAGAAAAAAAACTGTTATGCAGTGCAGATAAACACAAATAATCACAAAATATTGTTAAAAAAATGAAGAAAGGAATCATGCATTACATTTTCAAGAACTTTCTGCTTCATCCTTTTTGTTTCTTGATTTTCTTACAATGCCCTGTAGGCCAACGCTTTCTTCCATAGGACTAGGGGACATTGTGTACGCACATTATGCGCATGTACACACAGTGACTTGTCTCTTGTATTTTTGTCTACTTTGCATGTTCAATACACTCACTCACTTCCCTCTTAAGTGAGTGGCTTTTATGCCAGATCGTTAAACTGAAAGGACAGTAGAATTTCTCCTGGCTTTATCATTCAAACGTAACTACATTTTTTTATTCTGTATACTCACCAGTCTATGTACCCCTGCATGTTAGTAAGGTTTATTAACAGAACTTGGTGACCTATCCTTACCCGATTTTGTCCACAGCTTACAATCAGGAAGGTCTCAATGCTGTGTTCTTTCAAATAAGCATTCCTCTCCCCTCCATGGCCTGGCTCCACCTCACAGTCTCCATTTAGGCAGTCTAATGTAGCTTTTGTAATGTGTATCCGCCTTCAGAAAAATTAAACAGATATGATTTTTTTTTAAGAACTAGAGATGCACACACTAACAAGAACATTTTTCTTTTTTATATACTTAAAGAAGTAATGCAAGGCAAATGAATCCTACTACCATATGCTTAAAGAAAGAGCAATTCACAGAATCACAAAATCCTAAAGTTGAAAAAATCATAAGCACAACTGACTGAATTGAAAGTTAAAAGTATAGTTCTTGTGAATGCAGTCTGTATAATAGTGTAAATGCACAGACTGCAACGCTCCCTTAAAACACCAGTATGTGGGTGGTTTTGCACCCTGCAATCTATTCTCAATCTAATGTTGCATAACCTAAGACAATAGTGCCAAACTTGGGTTTATCTGAAACTGGCAATGAATTAATCGTATGAGGTTGTGTAATCATGCATGGAGAATAAGTAAAGGTAAAGTGCAAAAACATATGCATAGAGTACCTGAGAGTGCAGGTACTCTACCAGCTTTATGTGCCACTATTTATTACTCTTCAGTTTTCCATAGTGTATCATTCAGGTACTGTACTTCATTTTCTGTCTTGGTTATCTGTGATTTAGTACTCCCTGACAAAATACTATACAAAAACAGTAACTTAAGAGCAAGATGGGCATGACTTTCTGATACTGCAAGTAAATATGCAACCTCAGTGAATGACTAAAACATTGAAAATCTTTAAGTTACAAAGTGTTTGGTATGCTTAAATCAGTTAGTGAAAATTAAATCTTAATATGGTTTCCTGACATAATTTAGAGCCATTAATCTTGTGATAAAAGCATTTTAAAGAGAATCCTGGTTATACAAATTGTTAGGCACAAATACAGAGCACCTCCAGAGTGGTACTGCTTATTTTAAAAAGTGCCTGGGTAAGCATTTGCTATTTATTTTTGTCTGTGAGGTGGGTTATACTTGCTATGAAGAAAACATAACTCATTCACATACCCGCACATTAATTTAATGGAATTGATTATGTGCTTAATTATGTTATGTACTCCTTGACTGCTACCATCAGATGTACAGTGGATATAAAACATGTACACACCCCTGTTAAAATGCCAAGTTTTTGTGATGTAAAAAAATGAGACCACACTAAATCATTTCAAAACTCTTCCCACCTTTAATGTGACCTATAACCTGCATAATTCAATTTAAAAACAAACAAATCTGTTAGGGGAAAAAATATAAAAAAATAAAAAACGTACAGTAAGCTGATTGCATAAGTGTGCACACCCTTAAACTAATATTTTGTTGCAGCACCTTTTGATTTAATTACAACATTCAGTGTTCTTGGGTAGGAGTCTATCAGCATGGCACATCTTGACTTGGCAATATTTGCCCACTCTTCCTTGCAAAAGCGTTCCAAATCTGTCAGACTGCAAGGGCATCTCTTGTGCACAGCCCTCTTCAGGTCACCCCCACTGATTTTCTATTGGATTTAGGTCTGGGCTCTGGCTGGGCCATTCCAAAACTTTAACTTTCTTCTGGTGAAGCCATTCTTTTGTTGATCTGGATGTATGCTTGGGGTCATTGTCGTGATGAAAGGTGAAATTCCTCTTCATCTTCAGCTTTCTAGCAGACGGCTGAATGTTTTGGAAATTTGGAAATGTTGATAATTCCCTCTACCTTGAATAAAGCCCCAGTTCCAGCTGAAGAAAAGCAACCCCCAAAGCATGATAGTACCAACACCATGCTTCACCGTGGGGATGGTGTTCTTTTGGTGATGCAAAGTCTTGTTTTTGCGCCGAACATACTTTTTGGAATTGTGGCCAAAATGTTCACCCCTGGTCTCATCAGACCATAACACATTTTCCCATATGCTTTTGGGAGACTTGATGTATTGTTTTGCAAATTTTAGCCGGGCCTGGATGTTTTTTTTGTGTAAGAAAAGGCTTCCAACTTGCAACCCTACCCTACAGGCCAGACACATGGGGAATACGGGAGATTGTTGTCACATGTAGTACACAACCAGTATTTGCCAGAAATTCTTGCAGCTCCTTCAGTGTTACTGTAGGTCTCCTGGCATCCTCCCTGACCAGTTTTCATCTTATCTTTTCATCAATTTTGGAGGGACATCCAGTTCTTTGCAACATCACTGTTGCCCCATATTTTCTCCACTTTTTGATGACTGTCTTCACTGTGTTCCATGGTAAATCCAATGCTGTGGAAATTTTTTTGCACCCTTCTCCTGACTGATAATTGATGGCAGGTGTGTACCCACGAAGACTGAATGCTGTAATTAAAGCAAAAGGTGCCTCAACAAAGTATTAGTTTAAGGGTGTGAACACTTATGCAACCAGCTTATTGTATGTTTTTTATTTTTTATATCAGCTTATTGTACTTTTTTATTTTTTATATTCTCCCCCTAACAGATTTGTTTTTCAACTGAATTGTACAGGTTATAGATCACATTAAAGGTGAGAAAAGTTTTGAAATGATTTATTGTGGTCTCATTTTTTATGTCACAAAAGCCTGGCATTTTAACAGGGGTGTGTACACTTTTTATATCCACTGTATGTGTACACTTTTGCAATGAAGGCCTAACACAGTCTACATACTATTCTGTTGATCTGCATACAACATTCAAACTAGTAAATGTTGCTTCTTGCTATATCTTCAGCATTTCAGCTACTTCATAAAATAAATGCTGCTAATAAACTATAATATAAAATATTATTGGTGCAGCTCAATTAAACTAGAAACTCAGAATTATAAAGATTGGATTTGATGAGTCTGTGTCAGTATTTAACACCACAATGATAGCACTAGAAGAGCAGTAATCTCAAAGACGCATGATAGTTATCTGCAAACCCCACTGCCTGCCTTTGCTTTTTAATTTGCTTTGCAAGTTTCACTAATGATGGAAGATACCTGCATTCTTACCATATTTTAAGTTATATATTTCCTGATTCATGAAAGATAACTTACCCAGCCTTGCCTCCAGCTTCCATGTGATTAGCCAGTGTGACATCATTTGACCATACATCAAACTGCCATTTTCGGAGTCCCAAGACCCCACAGTGCACTCGTCCACTGTGTATCCCTACTCGCATATTTACATTGACTCCAGTCACCTCTCGCACTAACCTAGAAGATACAAGACAGACAAATAAGTATGGAACAGATGGTCTCACAAACACACACACACACACACACACACACACACACACACACACACAACTTTCTGCTAGTTTCCCTTAGAGTTGTACAGCACAACAGGAAGCACAAAACAAGTCATGTTATTACAGCACTCGGATGAGGAAGTTGATTTAATATGTTGATACAAAGCATTCACCATGCAGTACAGTACAAGAGTAATGAAGCATGGTATAACAAGTTCAGTTACTACATATTCTTAGAACAGTGGTCTACCAGATCAGGTGCCGTATGTATTATTTAGCATTTCCAAATACCAGCTACCCCATCAGTTAAAACAAAAAAATAATAAGGTTAATCACCACACTCAGAGCAGCTTCCTTGGGACAACTCACTCCAAAAGTAACAGCAGAATAAAATAATTGTCAGTTTTAAGGCAATATAGTCAAACACCAGAGAAGCACATCACAGCCACTTCAATTACTCATTTGCTTTAAATAGAGCCATTCACTAATGACCAAGCATAACATAAAATTACTTTTTCAGTACTACCTGAATGCAGTGCTAAACACAGTTAAACACATTATGCCTTTCCACAAAAAAAAAAAAAAAAATTAATAATCTTCCCCTCCATATTCATTGCTATAGGCTTTCCAACTTGACAGCCAACTTTTTGATGCCAGTAGTATACCCATCTCCTAAAAGCACTCTATTATTTCAGTGCTTCCATCCGTTTTCTCCCTTCCAAGAGTTTCCTCATTTTATTTGAAATAATGGAACAAGTTTAATTACAAACACTTTATACAGTTTTAAAACTGTTTTTCTTAATATTTCAAAACTTTTATAAAAAGGCAGCATTACAGTGTCTTACATACAGAGAGAGACAAAGTCATACAATACCAAGACTTGAAGGCAAAAACAAGAGCAATGTGGAAGAAAGATACCCAGACAGTTCCAGTAGTAGGAGAAGCAACAGATTTAATAAAAAAGGAAATTACAGCCATATTTAGATATGCTACGAAGATCCGTGGTGGTGGTGCTGCGGTAGCGTTGTCACCTCACAGTAAGACGCTGTCCGGTTCGATTTTCAGCTAGAGCGTCTTTTGCGTGGAGACATGTGTGAATGGGCGCACCTTCGTTGAAGGTTGTGCGTCAGGGCTGGTAACTCGGCACGTAAAAATCAACTACCAATCATTAGCGGACTGGAGTTCCACTGTGGCGACCCCTAACCGGGAAAAGCCGAAAGACACAACAACATTTAGATATGCTACTAATAAATGTAACTCCATATGAATTGCAAGAGGAATGTCAATTCTGAGCACATTGTGGGTACTGCAAAGAGCACCTCTGGCTAATATTAAAGCTTGAAACAATACTAATTTCATGAACTTTAATCATACCCTGGACTTAGATATGTGGTCTATTCCAGCCGTGGTATTAGGAACCCAAAAGACTTGGGAGAAATTAAAGTGAGAAACCACATATACTGAAATTTTGCACGCCATCATTGCCCAGGTCATGGCTGAAAATGGACTGAGGATCAAGTTCACTTACTCAATTAACAAATTAATTAAAATGGCCAGATATAGGGCAGGCCTGCAAGTAAGCCAGTCATATATTGTACTCCATGGTATATCTCAGCTATGCCATCCTAAGAATCTGTTCTTGGTCCATGTAACTAGATTACTTCATAATCACTGACCTCCACATCCTTTGGCATCTTATTATTCTGTTACCAGGGCCAAGTAGGCTCATTCTGTTTGGAAACAAAATGAATCTGAAAGACAACACAGGCATCTAAGCAATTCTTTATCATTCCCTCCTCTAGCTCCAATACCTAAGGATTTTGTGGATTCATAAGTTTTCCCTTCCTGAATAAGCCTCCAAGCTAGCTATTTAGTCTGAAATGCCTTAGTTCTTGGACTACAATTCTGCCTTAAGGAACTGTTCTTCACATGCATAAGCTTTTCATTTTGGGCGGCAGGCAGGCAGTTCCTTACTCTGGTCCCCATTTATGTGTCATTGTAATATGGAGTTAGTGTATTTTCGAGATTTCTGCAATAATTTCTTTTTTAGACGGAACATGAAGCAGCAGATTCAAGGAGCCATCAGCCTTATCATCAGAAAAAAAGTACAGTTGTGTACACTTACCATAAATGTAGATGTTCAAGTGTATTCACTGTTGCAGTCATTACATTTGGGTTATCCCTGCCAGGGTAGCCCTTGGCCGGCCCGAATACCAGAGACTTAATATTTCTGCGTCTGTTACTGTCGCTTCAGGACTGACGTCATGTCGTCAGTAGTATTAAGTAAGGCAGCCAACGTCATTACATCAGGTTTTCTTGCCCTATCAGGAGCCCCTAAGTGGGAGCTAGGTTATGGTGGAAGAACCCCACCAGTAGAAAGTAAATACTAAAATGTCCCTTGTAAGGAGAGAGAGAGAGAGAGAGAGAAATAGAGGGATGGAGGGAGGGAAACTAGGACTGCAACAGTGAATACACTCCAACATCTACATTTATGCTAAGTGTACACAGCTGTACTATGTTTTTTGTATTTCACTGTTGCAGTCATCACAATTGGATTGATTCTCAAAGCTGAGGAAAAGGGTGGAGGCAATCAGAGAGACTAGGGGCTGGCTAGGATGCCCTGCAAGACTGTGGTGGCAAAGCCTGCCCTGGAATTGGAGAGGAAAGGCAGGTGGCAATATTTGGTGAAAGTGTGAACAGATGTCCAGGTGGCAACCTCCAGGATGTCCCTGGTGGGGACTCCTCTGAGGAAAGCTGCAGAGGTGGAGGCTGCTCTGGTGGAGTGAGTCCTGACCCCCCTTAGGGGGAGGCTTTCCGTGTTGCTTGTAACAGAAATGGATGCAGGGTGCTATCCATTTAGAAACTGTTTGTTTGGAAATGGCTTTGCCCTCTGCCCCTGCAGCAAAGCTAACCAGCAATTGATCAGACTTTCTGAATGATTTAGTCCTGTCTAGATAGAATCTGAGCTGTCTGTGCACATCTAGAGAGTGCAGGATCCTTTCCCCCTTGTTCTGTGGGTTAAGGAAAAAGGTGTGCAAATGAATGGATTGGTTGAGAGCTACACTGGACACCACTTTGGGCATGAAGGATGGGGTTAGTCCTGAGGGAAACCCTGTCAGCATGGAAGATGATGAAGGGCTCCACAGCCATGAGTGCTTGTGCAGCTCAGAGACTCTTCTGGCTGAAGTGATGGCCAGAAGAAAAGCTGTCTTCCACGAGAGAAACTTTAACTCTGCTGAAGATGCTGATTCGAAGGGGGGCAGGGTGAGCTTTTCCAACACAAAGTTAAGGTCCCAAGCTGGGGTAGGTGCTCTTCTGGGTTGCCTCAAGTTGCTAGTCCCTCTTAGGAATAGTTTGATCAGAGGGTGTGAGAAAAGGGGCTGCTCAGTGGGGAAATGAGCAGAGATAGCAGAGGCATGAATTTTAATAGAGGAAAACGAGAGACCACTGTGTAGCAGGTCAGCTAGGTAATCCAGGATGAGAGGGAGGGAGGGCTGTGTCGTATTGGCTCCCTTAGCCTGAAACCAGGTGCAGAATCATTTCCACTTGTCAGCATAAGACATTCTAGTGCTAGGGTGTTTGGCCTCACTTATAACATCTAGTACCTGTTTACTGAGTTTGGCAGATTGATCAGTGGTTAGGGAATACACCAAACTGAGGGTCTGCAACTGGGGATGCATGGATTCTCCTTCCCTCTGGGTCAGGAGGTTTGGTGTCTGAGTGAGATGCCATGGTGGCAGTGGGGACAGGCTACGCAGCAGTGGGTACCAGTGCTGGCGAGGCCAGTTTGGAGTAATAAGAATTGTCCTTGGTTTTTCCTCCCTTATTTTGAGCAGTACTCTGGTAATGAGAGATAGTGGAGTAAAGGCATAGACTGATAGATTGACTCAGGGGAAGGACAGGGCATCCACTTTCCAAGCCATGTTGTGATGCTCCCTGGTGCAGAACTTGCTGAGCTATTGGTTGGTGTGGAAGACAACGACGTCAACCCATTTTCTGAGTTATTAGGATGAAGGTTCTTTTGTCTAGCTGCCACTCTTGTGGGTCCAGAAGATTTCTGCTTAAGTGATCTGTCATAGAGTTTAGAGAACCTGGCAGGCATTGTGCTAACAGGTGTAGTTGCATGGCAAAGGCTGTGTGTCAAAGGGTCATGGACAGCCTGCATAGAGGGTAGGAGTGAGTCCCTCTCTGCTTGTTGATATAACACATCACAGTGATGTTGTCTGTTTTTATCAGGAGAGCCCCTGGGGAGAGAAGGGGCCTGAAAGCTGGCAATGCATGCTGGAAATCTAACATCTCTTTTTGGTTGATGCGCAGATGGATTTGCTGTGGGCTCCATTGACCCTGTATGCACCTGCCGTCCAGGTGTGCACCCCAGGCATAGTCTGATGCATCTGTGGTGAGGGTTTGGGCGGTGGGGGTGGTGGTGAAAAAGGTAGTCCCTTGTTGTGGGAGCATGCTGCTGCCCACCAAAGAAAATCTTTCCTGAGGCAAGGTATTATGGGTATAAGAGTTTCCAAGTCTTGAGAGTGTTGACACCAAAGGCTTTTTAGGTACCACTGAAGTTTCCTCATATGCAGTCTGGCATATGGAATGAACCCCAGAGCTTGCAGGATTTTCCTTGCAGATAACTGGGGTCTGGTGGCTAATTGAGAGAAGTAGGCTGTCAGGTAAGTTTGCTTTTCTGGTGTAAGGAATGCTATCTGGGATGCTGTGTCCAGGCTTGCCCCCAGGAATATAATCCTTTGGGTGGGTACTAGTTTGGATTTCTTTTCATTGATAGTGTACCCTAGGGAGGTCAGTAAGGACTTTACAAAGGCCAGGTGCTTGAGCACCTTTACCTGACTGCCCGAATTAGGCAGTCATCTAAATATGGGTAAATCTGGATATTCCTTTGTCTGCAAAAGGCAATGGTCGGAGTCAGACATCTTGTGAAAACTCTGGGAGCAGTAGATAAGGCAAAGGAAAGTGCAGAGAACTGAAAGTGCAGAGATCCTGCCCTAAAACATACACATTTCCTACATAATTCCTTGATAGGAATATGGAGGTAGGCCTCTTTTAGGTCTAGGGTGGCTAGCCAAGCATCCTTGGAGAGCAAGGGTAGCAATTGCTGGAGGGTGAGCATTTTGAATTTTGGTATCACTAGAAAGGTGTTTAGAATGGATAGATCGAGGATGGGGTACCAGAAAACGTCTGGAGTAGAAACCTTGCCCTTTCTGTTCTGCAGGAACATGCTCTATTGCCCTCATAGACAGCAGGGAAAGGACTTGCTTTTGTGCCTCTGCCCACTGGTTTGGAGGTAGATATGGGAACCCTTTTGGAGTTGGAAGAGTGTGGAAAGTTGATTTGTACCTCTGGGACACTATGTTGAGGACCCAGCGGTAACTGGTAATAGTGGCCCAGGTGCTTGCGTGAAAGGAGAGTTTTCCTCCTAGGGGTAAGTGAAGGTGGGCAGAGGGAGCGGGTGGTGGAGGAGAATCATTGTGAGTTCTTGCCATGATGGGATGGCTTAGAACTCCCTGTTTTTTGGAGGAATTCCACTGTTTTGATCTCTGCATTCCCTGTGGCTGCTGTCTGGGGGGAGGGGGTCTGCTTCCACAGGGTCTGTGCTGAACTGACCTGGTGGGAGCAGGAAAGGACCAGTGCTTGGAGGGGCAATGCCTACTGAACCTGGGTGGCTGGACCTGTAAGAAATCCTTAACTGTCTGCACAGATTTAGCTTTTTCTTCCATCTTTTTTAAGACAACCTCTGCCTTAGTGCCAAATAAGTTGTCTTTGTGCAAGGGTGCATCCAACAATTTAGATTTAACATGGTCTGGCAAGGGCTGTTCCTTAAACCATGCATGCCTTGTAAGGACAGAACCGGTGACTGCTGCCTTGCAAGAAGCTTCTAGGGCGTCAAAACCACAGTGTAAGTTATGCTTAGTTACTTGACTTGCAAAATGCATTAACTCTTGCAACTCTTTAGATTCTGCACAAGCAGGAAAGGAAGACACTTTTTGTTTGAGGAGTTCCAAGGTATGTTGCTGAAATTTTAGCATATGGAACTGGCACTTTAGTGCTCTGATTGCAAGAGTAGCAGAGGTGGATACTTTTTTACCCCATCTGTCTAGTGCTCGGGAATCCCTATCTGAGGGGGTGAGATTCTTAGCAGAGGTTGCTTTAATACCTTTAGGCCCTTGAGAAATTACCTCAGGGTCAGCAGTAGGATCTTTGAAAAGAAATTTGTGCGAGTCAGGAGGTAGGGTGTCTGGAGTCAAACTGGACTCCAGGAAAACATTGTCACCAGCATCCAGGACTAGGGGAATGGCCAGGGGTCTGTGCTGTGGAAAATCTAAGAATTCCCTGAGTCGCTTTTTAGACTGAGGGTAGTCCTGACATTCCCATTGGAAATGTTCCCTTAAGGTATGAAGGGTTTGTCCAAAGGAAAAGTCCTCGGGTGGAGAGGCTGAGGGAATGGAGTCCTCTGAATAAGAATCCTCATAAGCAGAAAGGGGTTGCATGTCTTCATATTCAGATGCATTAGTCACCCGACTCCTGTTCAGACAAAACTACTGGGGACAGATCTCTTTTTCTTTTGGAAGGGGTAGCTTGGCTTCCCCTTATAAGCATGATAAGATCTTCTGCCATTTTAAACATTTGAGCCTGAAGAAAGCAGGTGCCTGAGAGTGGGTTGTCGGTTTCTTGGGTGTGGTTCGTACCCTGGGCCTTAGAAACTCAGTTGTTTTTGAAAGAACGGTATACACGAAAGAAGTCGTCAGTTTGTGTCAAAAATCGGTAGCGCAAAGTACTTCCTCGGAAGCCGGTGCCTGCTCAGCAGCTCCGGACCCATCCAAGAGAGAGGCAACCACAGGATCCTTAGTCAAAGAAGAGTTTTGCATCATACTGGACTCCGGAACAGTCTCGGTAACGGCCTGCAAATCCACAGAAGCAGGCATCAGGGGCTGCGAAAGCTCCTCACTGAGGACTGGAGAACTGGCGACTAGCTTAACAGAAGTGTCATCGGTAGGTATTGACCTGTGCGGTCTGTCTCTGTCTTTATCCTTACTTTTTTTTGAAGATCTGCTGTTGGATGGCTTACCGAAGCCATATCGGAATTTGAGGACTGTAAGCGATAATATCTAGCTACAATAAAGGCCCGATGACATATAGTTCTGGCGTTGAACAAAGCACAAAAGCGACAGCGAGGGACATCGTGGTCTGGGCCTAAGCAAGTGACACAGTAAGAATGAAAGTCTCAGTGTGGTATTTGCTTTCCACAAGTGAGACAATTGTTAACTTTTTCTGACAGTGGTTAGTGCAAGAAAAAAGGATCCCAAATGGGGTACTTAGCTTTAGAAGACTTCAGCTTCAATTTGGAAAATGAAACTCAGGTAGCGGCCAACCGGTACTCGTGCAAACTGCTTCTGCTTCGGGCTCCGTGGCAAAAAAGACTGATGTGATGGTGTCTGCTGCCTTACTTTATACTACTGATGACCTGACGTCAGTCCTGAAGCGACAGCAACCGACGCAGAAATACTAAGCCTCTGGTATTCGGGCTGGCCGAGGGCTACCCTGGCTGGGATAACCCAAATTTGAAGACTGCAACAGTGAAACATGAGGAACATCTGTACACAGCCATCGCAACACACTTTGTTCCTATTGTTCCCCTGAAAGATAACCATACCATTTGCCCCCCCCCACACACACACACACACCAGTAAAGACATTCAGAGCCAGCACGTCTTTATTTAATATTAACAATGCACTTTATTACTAGCATTTCATGACTGAAAAAGTAGCAATATAACTTAATGGTATTACTGCAGTGCTCTAAGTACTGCAAAAATGTTATTCAAGTAAGGCCATTTTCTCCTGGACTTCACATTACTCCTGCACCAAACTCCTACCTAGCAAATTAAATTTTTTTAATCGAGCATCATTAATGCAATGCTTCATTTTGATATATTTCATCACAGTGAAATGAAATGACTCCATTGAATCTATGTACTGTGGAGGCTAGGGTGCCCTCATCTGAAAAAGCATGACTGGAAGCTGATTTATATATATTCTGATGTGGATATCAAAACTGAATATCTATGTTTTTAAAACAGTGGGTCAGGGTCCTTCCTTAACCAATGTGCTTTTTTTCTTTCTTTATAGAATGTATAATATGTTTTTATTCAGTGTCTGAAAACACTCTGCATTGCAATTATCTGAACATATACTTATTTATGTGCTCTGTAATACACTGTAAAAGACAGTGCCATTTGGTATATTAGACGTACTCAGTGAATGATGCAATTATCTCACTGCACCTTGGGAACTTCATAATGTAAGCGTGAGATGTATAGCAATAATAAAAATGTGTTTACTGTCAGCACATTCTTTTAATTAAGGGTCTGTTACAGGAACACAGAGAGACACCTCTCCCAGTGGTAATATTAGGTTAAGCTCCATGCTGCATCATATGAAGCAGATGCGGCTTCTTCTAATTGTGATTTGACACTACCTTTGTTTTCCCATAGCCCCTTCATGCTTTATTAAACTGATGTTTGTTTGCACAATATTTCCACTGCAATGACTGAATCAGCCAAGAGAGAGTAAGGTAATGTGTGAGAAGAATCATGGTCAACACAAAAGACGCTGAAGCCCACGTAGTGGTCTTTTTCTTTTTATTGCTCTACCTTCAAAAGTGAATTTACTAACTAAATCTTATACAAATATTTAGACAATATATTAATAACATATTATAAGTTATATAATATTTATATAAATACCCACTGTTTAGTAAAATCATAGTTTCAAATTAAACTACTTGAACAGAAACTGCAATACCGATGATTTAATGTGGACAAAAATAAATGCAGATGTCTAATCTTCAACAATACTATCAGCACTGTGCAGTATTTATCTACTGGTGGAAATATACAGAATAAAATACTTCTATTTCAGGTAATTCACATACTTAATGACATAGTAATGATTATTACAAGAAAATTTCCAGTATGTGTGCAGAATGACTGCAGCACAACAGACCTCTGAAGATGGTATACAGCAGTAGTAAAATTTGAGAAGTCTGATTTGTGCATGGGACTGAGAGTTGTCTAAGCAGACAATGAGAGAGGAGAGATTACTTTTTATGTCAAAGTGGAAACAATACAGCAAAAGTCCTTGAGCTAGTGTTCTGAAGACGAAGTAAGGAAGTATAGGAGAGCAGGCTTGTATGACTGCTGATCAGTATGAATTTTTCTGCAATTATTCTTAACAGCCCTAAGGTGTGTAAGTGAAGAAATGATGGTGTGAGATAGAAAAAAACGTTTATTTAGTTAATAACTGCATTTGTGGCTAAATGGAGGGGATAATGGCTGATCATCTTCCAAAAAAAAAATGTACCACAGCTCAATACAAGTTGCTTGCACTTAGTACCATCTGTGTCAGAGCAGCAACCATCCATGTCTTCTAAGAACAGACCAAACATATGAGACAATAACCTGGACATTCTGTAGAGTTGACAGGCATGATTCTGAGAGATTTACCAGAAAAATCAAATATTTTATAAAGGACAGGGCAAAAAAATTAGGCAAAATCAGGGATGTTCTGCAAAATTCCTGGTAGTTTGTTTATTGATTGCTATTTGTTTACCATGTATGTGGGCTGGTCTATTGACCCTTTTCAGCAGCAACCCGGGATCAATAGCAGTAAAGATAACAACACAAGTACAATAAGAAATTACATTTAGTTACATACCTCATACAATCAAAAAGTATGTTCTACAAGTTAAGTTCAATTTCCATAAATTGGCACAGACCTGCATGTTTATTGCCTTTCACCCACTGAGTACCAGGATAGGCTTTTACTCTATCTAATAGCCTGGCAAAATTTGCCACAGAGGTACATTTCAATGCAGACAGACTGCCAATGTAATGATAATTTTGCTGCATTTAATTATTCATTCATACATTCTCTTACACTCACTTTATGTTATTGAGGATCATTATGGGGTTAGGCAGAGATTTCCTGACAAGCTATGGGAGTAAACCATAAATACAGTTTAGGTTCATTGATTCACAGATATTTCAAGGCCAATGAATCTTATTACCATTCACATCTTGCCAGTATCCTCCTGAGGCAGCACTTCCTTTCTCCAGGAGGGCCACACCAGTAAAACCCAGAGTAAATATGAGGATACCCATCCAGTTACTAGTTTATGTTTAACGTGAGACAGTTAATCACACTGTTTAACATGCAGGGAAGCTTATTTAAAAGGTTTGGGAGGTGCTGCCTTATAAGCATGTCTCTCTACTGTGCAGTATTTTTTCTGTTGGTGGAGATTTAGGTCCCTGGTTCTAGTATTGGTGGAGATATTGGACTTGTGCAGAAACTGGTGATCTAGGACAGATGGGTCTCTAATGGTGTAGTAAGCAAGACAGAGCTCACCCTTCAAAAGTTTGCAAGACACTGAATAAAGGGATAAAGCTTCCAACATATCTTCATAATTCAGGAACTTTAGGACTGCGATCTTTTTGGTTAACCTTTGGGGTCTTGCTAATTGTTTGATATACCCCAAAGGGGCATTGTATCAATCACTGCCCTGATCACTGCTGAGTATAAGGGACTGATTGCATCATTAGAAACAGGACGATATTCCTTTGGTAATTTGGTGGGCTAAATAAAAGGATTTCATGACGACCATTGTCACATGATGCTTAAAAGAGAGGAAGCTGTCAGCCCAAGTACCCAGTTTCTTGACAAAATTTCCATTTTGTAGTCGTGTGTTGGCTATACAATATCATGAGGGAAGGGATTGCATACCAAAACTCACATAATACATTTTAGCATTTAGTTTGAGATCATATTTAGTACACCAATGGTTGGCTACATTGAGCTCAGGCAGAAGAGTTTAGGTGTCATACTGTGACTTAATAATGACCGCCGGTTTGTAGTCATCTGCAAACTTTGTTACCTAGAAGTCGTGGCTTTCCACTTGGAGATCTGAAAAGTAAATGCCAAAAAGAGGTCCCAGCTCCAAGCTCTTAGGGCCACCACTGCTCATTTTCATACTTACTGAACAGGCACCTGCAACTCACACTGTGTGGGTTCTTTCTTTCAGTCAGTTTGTTAACATCTTCCCACATATGGGTCAATTTTTAAAGCAATTAGGTTTTGTATGATGCCGGCATGGGGAATAGTGTTGATCAAGATAAACCATGTGTAGTGCACGGCCATCATTTAGTGCCTCTGTAAACATTTTGAAAAAGTTTACCAGTTAACTAGTCAGACTCCACCCTTCACACAGCCAAGCTGCTGGAGATAAAGTCAACTCATACTTTATGAGGTTAGTTATAATACGCTACATGGTTTTGCAGATGAGGCTTTTAAGGTTACTAGGACTTTATCTGTCCAGGTAAGATGTAATCCCCCTTATGGAGGGGACATCATCACTCCAGTGCACCACTCATCACGGACAAAGCCAGTAGCTAAATACTAGTTAAACAGTTTGAGGAATGCATCTGCAGGGGTACGTTTAACAGTATTATGCAATCAGGTATAGGATATGTAGTAGTAAATAACGGTACAATCAAAACGATTGTTTCATACCACAAACCTGACAAAACCAAACATCTTGCTTGTGTTTTCTTATTCATACGTTACAGTGTTATGAAATGTTTTATGGAAAATAGCAAACATTGTTGATAAACTGTGTAATGTATTTAAATGGGATAGTCCCTGGCAATACTGAATATTTTGACTCTGGCTTTTGGTGAAATGAAATCCTAAGAAAAGGACTTCATGCCCCCCCCCCCCCCAGTGTGCACCCTACTTTCCCTCCATCCTGGCCTTAGTATACCATTCAGATTACTTTTTTCTTGTTTTTCGCATACTTCTTTGTACTATTCAGATTTTCCTGCATTGTTTCAATATATCCTAAATAGTCAAGATTTCACCATAATGAATAAATGAATAAAGATGAAATAATCACATTAACCCCCCCCCCCCCCAGATGCTCGGAGTTGTACTTTAGAGCTTTTCTCAACCCTTTTGAGCCAAAGATGGCCGGAATAAAAATTGTGGCTAAAGAATGAAATTCATTCTCACTCTTCTTCTTGCATCCTTTTATGACTCCCTAAAAGGCTAAGACTACAGTGGAATAACTGTGGAGCAAATAAGAGAATTAAGCTAATAGTCTAGAGGCTGTTGGGGCCTTAGAAGCCAAGGGATTATAGATGCTGTGAAGTATTTTAGATTTTTTTCTCCAGCTATTTTTTAATAACAATTATGGCCTAGTCAAAAATCATGATTAAAAAAATCCCGTCTTATTATTTTCTTTCAAGAAGAAATAAGTTGAGCCAAAGGCTTAATGATCAAAACTGACAAAAAATAGTTCCAGGTAAACTGAAAAGATAAATACTTGCAAATATACATCATGTCTTAGACTAGTCTATGTCTCCCTGTCATAAAAAGTAGAATAAAATATAGTCACCTTCTGGATTTTCCTCTGATCTTATACTGGGATGAAAGTGAATGAGTAAATGGCCTCAGTCATATATTTGAAGTTGCTACTGTCAAACATCATACAGTTTGACTCTTCATCCCACCCGTAAAAGACGGTTACCATCTGTGTCCATCTGACAACCAATATATAATAACATAGTGACATCATTTAAATTGTTGATCATAGATGTATATTCACAATATCCCTCCTTTCCCTTGACTCCCAAAGTTAACCACATGTACATTTCTGATCTATGATTGTGAGAAAAAGAGAAAAAAATATCATACTTATGTATTCCAACCTCTTGCTATTAGACAGTAAATTGACCCTACACAATCCAGAGTGATGATGTGTGAAAAACTGTGACATATAATTGTGTGAAAAGTTGAACAAATAAAGACCACACTCACAGTCCCATACAAGTTACTATGACCCTCTGTGCATACCTCTGAAGTTTTAATGTGAGGAAAATTAGAGAAATAATGACCACACTTTTCCCAGTCCCAAACATGTTACAGTGACCCTATGTATACATCTCTGAGCTTTGATTGTGAGGAGAATTTAAGAAATCATCATCTCAATGTTCCCAGTCCCTGTCACTGACACACATAAGGTATAGCAACCTTCTGTGCACACCTCTGAGCAGAGCCTGTCGTATAATAGGGAGCCTGTCGTATAACAGGTAGTTCCAGAGCAGAAGTCCTCAATAAGCTCGTGTCAGACTCCACTTCTAAGAAATGAGTTTTGGACGCTGCTAGGATCTAGATGTTCTGTGATGTATTTTATGCCTTATTTTTGAAAGATAATGACTTGTAGTGTATGGATAACTATGATTATGCTCTGAATTTGTGGACAAGGCAAGCCTGTTAAGCACCATTTTGACATCAGAAAGGTTCTTAACAAGCTTTATTAAGTACCTGTTTCTACTGTTAATCTCTAGTTACACACTAGAGCGTTAACAGCAAACAGCAGTCACCATAAAAGAGCAATGGGAATGTATTACATGCTTCATATGGACTTTTTTTTAAGGTCCGACTAAAGTGTTAAACAGTGTGAATGAAGTGTTTAACAACTTTCTGCAATTCTTCTGTGAAGGTTGCACTTTGTGTGCAGGGGGAAGTGTGTTGCAGCATTACTTCACTTTTTCTCTGACTTTTGAATGTATGGCTCCAAGGTCACATGCAATGCAGGTGCACCATTAACGTCATTTGAAAGTATCTATGAAATTCATGTGCCATCATTCCAAATGTAACTCATATTTATACTACATACATATTGTGTCACATATGCTTCTGTTATGGCAGTACAAGGCTTAAAAAACTGCCCTTTTAGATCAATGCATGCCCTTTTTGTCTCCCCCAGCCTTCAGCAGCTTCTAGTACCATTATATACTGGCCCCCTTGCTTTTTGCCTCTGTCCCGGCCTTCCAGCAGACAGCTGCTTCTTGTGGTCTGGTGTTAAATACCCTCATTTTCTATGTGCCTCCTACAGTACTCTGAGCAAGTCACTCAGACAGTTCTCTCAGGATGGGTCAAAAAGGTACATTACCACAGGTGGGTGCAGACTCCTAGGCTTAAAATGGTCCCTTGAGGTCATTAGGCTAGTACTGTACTATAATACCATAATACAAGTGGACCATAGCTCTAGCCCTCTTCTTCTTCTTTCGGCTTTTCCCAGTAAGGAGTCGCCACAGCGGATTACCTGTCTGCTCATGACTGGCAGTTTAATAAAAAAAAAGTATCACAAGAAGACAGACCTACTTCTGAATCTTTAACACACAATACCTTTTAATTTTCTTCTTCTAGAACTGGATGACCCTATTGCCCTCTTAATCACACTATGGCCCCATACTGACAGACACCTTTCTCCTTTCCACACTGCATTTCTTACCATCTTTTTCTCTCTCATTTTTTCTTCTGTTTTAATAGTCAGTGGAAATGTCCCATGCCTTTTGTACTTGTTTTTACAGTCTCAATCATCAAGTGAAATTAATTACAGAACACCATATATATCCTTTTCTTTCTACTGTCCAGCCTCTTTTCTCTGTCACTTTCATTCATATTCTTCCAAACTATGTCACTTCGTGATCAGGAATAAAAAGATTGTAACAGGATGAATAGTCTACCTACCTACAATAATTTTGTATCCATTCATATGTTCTGTATCTTATACTGTAGAGTGACTGACATTGTAAATATATAGAAATAAGCATAAACACGCACATTTATATATATATATATATATATATATATATATATATATATATATGTGTGTGTGTGTGTGTGTGTGTGTGTATATATATATATATATATATATTATATATATATATATATATATATATATATATATTATTGTATACTGCATACTTGTACTGTATTTCATAGCTATTGTCTCACTGCTGGTTTTCTGCTGTGATAAATATTTCTATAGTGTTTTCTGCCTAAAATAGCTTCCCACCCTCCCTCCCTCACTATTGGCATCTTGTCTTCATATACCTGCTGGCCTTGCAGTTGCCCGCCCCTACTCTAAATTTGATCTTGGACACTCCTTCCAATCTAGTGTCATTAGCTCATTCTACCTAATACAGAGAGAACATCTGAAAAGGCCAACCCACTAAGTTTCGTTCCTTCTGTTCCTCCTTTCTCCCATTCTTATAAAAAAAAAAAAAAAAAAAACAAATTGCCTGAATCTCCTTGTGTTCTTGACTGTGCTTCTCAAACATTTTAAAAATATACAGTTAGTGAATTGTTTAGTGTTGTTTTAGCTGCTTTTCTGTATATATAGACTTTTCTGTTTATGTAGACTAGCTACTTATTCTACTGTATTACTGCCTCTTAAATCGTTTTTCAGTTGTGCACATGCCTTGCTTCATTTAAAAAGATTTAAATTGCTAATTTTGTACAGTTTAAATTGCATTTACTGTTTAGAGCTACACACTCAAGTGTGTTAACCTTTTCTGTGTTTATTTACTGTATTATTGCATTGATTAACCTGTTTTAACCAAATAAAACCCAAAAATACTATCTTGTTTGCTCGTTTCCCACTTTTCCTAGCTAGTATAGTCCAGATACCAGGCTTTGCTTGTCTCAGGACTTTATTTTCTGTGTTCAGAGCTATCCAGACCTTGTTGTGGTAGAAGGAAGTCCTACTGCTTACCAGTGGGAGTGGTGAGCAATGTACTGCCTATCTAACACTAGATGAGTGGTTTCCAGTTCTGAAATTTTAATTTTATTAGCCATTTTGGGCTGATTTCTATCCCTTTCAACTTTCTGGCTTAAAAGTGCATGCATTTGTGCATTTTTCGCATCGTGCAGCACCGCAGGGCTACGGTTAAACTATTCCAGGTGCCAGAAAGTCTGCTCTTCAAATTTTCCCTTAGAACTAGCTGGTTTCTCAGTAGAAGAACTAACATCTGAACCCCTGTAACTAGCACTTGTTCTGGAGCCTGCTGGAAAGCACTAGGAAGCTTTAAACTAATATAAGCACTCAACTCTCCTTGTTAATAAGGAGAAATTAATCGTAGGCACTAAACAGCCTATAATTGAGAAGTACCTTGCAAAGGTAAGGGAAACAGCTCTTGTACTGTACAAAAAAGCACCTAAACAGGCATGTCCAAGGGTCAACTTCTGCTAATTTCTCCTGCCCACCTGGTGAATCTGGGTATACTGGGGCAATGCAGCAACTGCCTCATGTACACAGACAACCCTCTCCTCCTACCACCCAACACTACAATCTGTGAGAGATGCACTTACATAGCCAAACTGGAAGCAAAGCTCTCTCCAGCCAAGATTGTGCTAGACAGTCAAGAGGAGAAGGTTAACACCTGCACTACACCTCAAGCAACACACAGCCCTTCAAAACCCACACCATCAACACCCACACATAGCAACACTAAACCCACATATGCAGAGGCTCTTAACATTAACCTGCCCAAGCATCAAGGGCCTCCAAAGCTGAAACACAAACAAGCACCAGTCACAACCAAAAGTGACACATAGCTCACAACACCAGTGTGCCATCCAACAGCAGCCCCTAAGGCAAGACAACGTACCCAACACTTTAGTCACAGGTGAATCTGTAGGCAGGCGCACTGATGTCCCACTCTCCAGGCTGAACAAGGAGAAAATTACAGTAAGCTGCCTGTCGGGTGCCAGGATCCGCCACATAATGCATGCACTCAAGTCACTCCACAACAAGTACAAATACGACTCTGTCATTGTCCATGTTGGAGTGAATGACTTGAGACGTACCTCCCTGGACTACATGAAAAGAGACATGGAAGAGCTCCCGGATCATGTTGACCCTAGCACTGAGTAGCATCCTGCCTTCGCCCAGAATGATACCACAGTATAAGGACAAAATGATGGATTCAACAATTGGCTAAGCTTCTGGTGTCATTCAAAGGACAGCCAGTATCTGTCTGCCTGGGATAACATGATCGACAAACTATGATGCTTTGCCAGAGATGGTCTGCACCTGTCGCCCCTGGGATTCAGGTTACTGGCTAAAGCTCTTGAAACCCCTATAGTGCCTTTTTTAGGCAAGGTTCAAAGGAGAAAACCACCACCGTAACAGATACAAGCATGCAAAATCTGAAGGTAATGCTACTCAATGCTAGAAGTCTAAACCTCAAAAAGCACTCTCTCGAGGCACTCCTAAAAATGGAGAACACTGATATCTGTGCAGTAATTGAGACCTGGTTCAAGGCTCCAGGCTATACCAGGCTACAACTCTTACCACACTTTTTGGACACCAAACCAAGACCGAAACACTAAAGGTGGAGGAGTGTCCATATTCACCAAGGATATTCACACCTCCAGGCTGGTTGCCCAACACAATGTATCTGAAATTCTTCAGGTGCAACTAACACTAGGTAAGGCTGCAATCAAAATTGTAGCTTGCTACAGATCTCCCACCATGCCCCAAGATTCTCACTACACCTTTCTAAACATACTGGAAAATATTAAGATACAACCAACCACCCTAATACTGGGTGATTTCAACTACCCTGCCATTAACTGGGAAAACTACTCGGGTACCAACACCTTTTCCCAACGGTTGTTGGAATTCATAAATTCCAATGCCCTAGATCAACTAATCCACTGTCCCACTAGGGACTCCAATATCCTAGACCTGGTCATTACCAACATGGGAGATAGATACTCCACACCAGTGGTCACCCCCTCATTGGTCAGGTCTGACCATAAGCTAATCACCCTTGACATCCACATCCCGGCCCCACTCCCCAGTAAGGAAACCTCCATAAAAAACTTCTTCAAAGCCAACTTCATGCTACTTAAGTCAGAAGTGACAAATTTCATGACACCCATGCAGACGGGAGCTGAAAGTTCGACTCCTGAATCCTACACTAAGGCACTGCATGAGTACATCCACTTGTGCATGAATCGTGCCATCCCAAATAGAACCTAGATGCACTCCACCAAAAAAAGGAAGCCAATTTGGTGGTCCCTTGCCATAAACAAACTATACAACAGAAGGAAGAAACTGTTGCAGAAAAGAGGAAAATCCCAGGATGCAAAAAACTCCCTTACCAGCCTCAGTAAGAAGCTGAGATCACTCATAAAAGCCTCCAAAGCTACTTACGAAAATAAAATTGCCAAAGATTACAAAGACAACCACAAGGCATTCTATAGTTATGTCAAGAATCTAAAAAGCAATGTTCAGATCTGTTCTGAACTACAACAGAATGGCATTAAATATACTGATACCAAGGATATTGCCGATATCCTGGCAAATTGATTTAGTGCCAACTTCACCTCCCTCTCACCCCCTAAAAGGGCCCATCTCAATACCAAAAGATTGCCAAATTCTGGTAATCACGACCACACAGGTAGAAACCGCACTCTCCAAAGCGAAGAATACAGCTTCCACGGGACCAGATGACATCCTGGGCTGTGTACTACATGAAGTACAAAATTAACTGGCACCTCACCTAAGTGTCACGTTTAATCATAATCTCACCTCAGGCTTCATGCCCACTGAGTGGCACACAGCTACAGTTATCCCACTCCACAAGGGGGGATCCATCTTGGATCCCAGGAACTACCACAACATCAGTCTGACGAGCCTGATCTGCAAGGGCTGTTATACCCAATCTAGATGGTCTTAATAAGGTGACGCAATTCTTGCAGCAGTTTACAGATTATACTCCCAATAAGGTTCAATTGTTGGTGAAACTTTTGGAGATTGTGCTTGAGCACAATATGTTTGCTTTTGGTGAGCAGATATACAAGCAATGCAATGGCGTAGCTATGGGCATTTCTTGTCCCAATAGCTACACCAATGTTGTTATGGTTGTTTGGGAGTATGAGCATATATTTAATAGGCCATTTAATTAACACATTTTGTTTTTTTGTAGATTTGTGGACAACCTATTTATTTTGTGGAGGGGAGACCTTGATCTATTTGCTGCCTTTATGAAATATGTGAACACTAGTGCATGTTATTTGAAGTTTACGTCTCATTCTTCAGAATCAGCGGTGGATTTCTTGGATGTTTCCATTATTAAGGATGAAAGTGGCATTATTTATACTAAGCTGCACAGGAAAGACTGTCATGTGAATCATTTATTACATAGGGACAGTCTTCATCCTCCCTATGTGTTTAGAAGTGTGGCTTCCAACCAGTTTTATAGAGCCCCAAGATTAAATGCTAGGGACAGTGATTTCATCGGTGAAGTTGACAATGTGAAGATGAATTTGAAGGAGAGAGGTTGTGAGGAATACCTTATCTAAAACAATGCAGTTTAGATTTTGGATAAAAGGTTGAATGAAGCCAGACCATATTTTTCTACAGGTAACAGACAGTTTGCTAGGAGACGGGAATGCAAATATAACACAGGCTTGAGGTTTAAAGTTACTTATACTAGTGATGTAGATAGTTATAAGGATATCATTAAAAAACACTGGGGTATTCTTAGAACTGATAATGATATTTCCAGGCATATATCTGACGAGCCATGTTTTTATATAAAAACAGTAGGTCATTGAGAAGTAGGTTGTGTTACCCAAAGGATGTAAATAGGAATTCTCATACAGTTGGCACTAAACCATGTGGTCATTGCAACTGGTGTGCATATATTGACACCAGTTGCAAATTTTAACATCCCGACCAAGGTTATAATTTTACAATAGCAGCCACATGTGATACTTTACACATCATTTATTTAGCTCACTGTAATATTTGTAAAAAGGTTTACACAGGTAAAACTGATCGCCCCTTTAGGGAGCACATAAGAGAACATACTTATCATACTAATAAAGGTAATGCAGTTAGTGCACAGGCGAAGCATGTTTTGAGTACTAATTCCAGTCATGGCTTTAAATTTTTAGTAATTGCTAGGGTCTATGAGAATGTGAGGCAGGGTGACATACGTGCTAGAACCGAGGATTTAGAATCCTCATGGATAGTGAGGTTTAGGGCTGATGTAGGACATGGGCTTAATAAATCAGTTCCATTGGTACCTAAATTAAAAAAGAGACCCTTAAGAAGGTAGTTATTAGCATTAAAGTATAGTTTTAGTAGGTTTCATTTATGTTTGTTTTTATATTAAATGTATATGCGTTTTATGTGTTTTGTATTTTTAAATTTGAATTTGTATCATGTGACATTTGATGTATAAATAGGGGTGTGTTTGTTAGTGCTTTTGTAATACACCTGGTGATGCCTGTTTGGTGAAAGCGCTTCTGTTTTGTTGCACTACAGTAAAAGTTTTGAACTGGATATATCAGCTGTTTCTGTGTCTTCCTATTCGTTTGTTGTTGAAGTTTTTACCTTGGACACAGTGAGTGAGCCTTTTGTAGTGGTAGTAATTTTTGTAATTTTATAAACAAAGACATTGGCAACCTTCAAACAGTGGACCCCACCCAGTTTAGGTTCGTGAAAGGCCGATCCTGTCTCCTGAACCTGACTTACTTCTTCGAATCAGTCTCCAGAGCTGTGGACAATGGTAAGGCGGTCCACACAGCCTCTCTGGACCTCAGCAAGGCCTTCGACACCACTTCAACAACATCCCCCACTCTGGAATCATGGATAAATGTACTAAGCTGGGCATAAATCCCTACGTCACTCGATGGGTTGCCAACTGGCTTAGTGG